>NC_069502.1:883335424-883635424 GCF_027579735.1 Bombina bombina
TATAACAATATATATTTATTTACATTGGGATTTATATTTTCAATAAATATACATGGACAAGCTCATAGAAACACATACATAAAATAAAAATACACAAAATAATAAAAAAAATTTGATTGTAGACTATTCATTGTTAAAATTTTATAAGGATGATAAATATATATACAATTTCGGACTTGAGTGAAGATAATTTTATTAATCACATTCTAAAATAAACATATCTAATAGCATTTTAATTTTATTTTTGAAACTGCTGTAATTTGTATATTGTTTGTATTTTTCATTACTTAAGGTATGTACTTAAAGAAATAACAATGGTAAATGACAAAATGGAATGCCCCTAGACTTTAATGGGATGTAAAATTAAAAAGTGTTGAATCAACAAAACTAGGAGAGATATTAACTAGATATTTACATGATATGTTCCCCGGATACAGTAGCATATTCTAAAAGTGAGATTACGTGAGATTATAGCTGCTTTCTATGGAATGACAAGGGTCAATGACTCGATGGAATGCCCATAGACTATTATTTGATTACATGTAGTGCTATATAAACAGAAATATGAAACATATCATGTAGATATTTACCAGTTATGTTCCCCAGGTACATTAGCATATTCTGAAAGTGAGATTACATCAGATTATATCTGATTTCTATGGAATGACAAGGGTGAATGAGAAATTGGAATGCCCATAGACTTTAATGGGATTTAAAATTAAAAGTGTTGAATCAACAAAACTAGGAGAAGTATTAACTAGATATTTACAAGATATGTTCCACAGGTACAGTATCATGATCGGAAAGTGATAATACATCAGATTATAGCGGGTTTCTATGGAATGACAAGGGTGAATGACAAAGTAGAATGCCTATAGACTACAATGTGATTACATTTAAAAGTGCTATAGCAAAAAAAATATCAGACATATCAAATAGAAATTGACAAGATATGTTCCACATATACAGTATCATAATCTGAAAGTGAGATCACGTCAGATTATAGCTGCTTTCTATGGACTGACAAGGGTGCATGACATAATGTAATGCCCATAGACTATAATGGAATAAAATTTTCAAGTGCTATACAAAATAAAATATGAGACATATCAAATAGAAATTATCTATAATTTCACTTAATCTCAATTTCAGAATATGCTACTGTACCTGGGGAACATATCTGTTAAATATATACTTGATATCTCTCATATTTGTGTTTCAAAGCACTAAATGAAAGCCATTTATAGTCTATGGAAAATCCATTTTGTCATTCACCCTATGTCATTCATTAGAAAGCAGCTATAATCTCACGTAATCTCATTTATAGAATCTGAAACTGTACCTGTGGAACATATCTGGTTAAATAGCTACTTCATATGTGTCATATTTTGGTTGCTATGGCACTAAATGTAATCCCATTATAGTCTATGAGCATTCCATTATGTTATTCACCCTTGTCATTCCATAAAAAGCAGCTATAATCTGAAGTAATCTCACTTTCAGAATATGCTACTGTACCTGGGGAACATATCTGGTAAATATCTATTTGATATGTCTGATATTTGTTTTTCAATATCACTTTTATATGTAATACCGTTCTAGTCTATATTCATTGCACATTGTCATTCATCCTTGTCATTCGATATAAAAAAAGTATAATCTGATTAAATATAACTTTCAGATTTTGATAATGTACCTGGGGAACATATCTAGTAAATATAAAGTTAATAGGTCTCCTAGTTTTGTTGCTTCAACACTTTTAATTTTACATCCCATTTAAGTCTGTGGGCATTCCATTTTCTCATTCACCCTTGTCATTACATAGAAAGCTGATATAATCTGATGTAATCTCACTTTCAGAATATGCTACTGTACCTGGGGAACATATCTGGTAAATATCTACCTGATACTTTTCATATTTCTGTTTATATAGCACTATATGTAATCAAATAATAGTGTATGTGCATTACATTGAGTCATTGACCATTGTCATTCCATAGAAAGCAGCTGTAATCTCAAGTAATCTCATTTATAGAATATGCTACTTTACCTGGGGAACATATGTGTTAAATAGCTACTTCATATGTCTCATATTTTTATTGCTAGGGCACTAAATGTAATCCCATTATAGTCTATGAGCATACCATAATGTTATTCACCCTTTTGATTCCATAGAAAGCAGCTATAATCAAAAGTAATCTCACTTTAAGAATATGCTACTGTACCTTGGAAACACATCTAGTAAATATTTAGTTAATATCTCTCCTAGTTTTGTTGCTTCAACACTTTTAATTCTACATCCCATTAAAGTCTAGGGGCATTCCATTTTGTCATTCACCCTTGTCATTCCTTTTTATAACATCCCCTTAATTAATGTTGTTTGAACAATAGTCAAAACTGATTAAAACTAAAATGATCAAGATGCTTATTAATGGTGTTGAGACTATTGATGAATGTATATGCTACTGAATAATAAAATTTGAAATAGGTAAGGCATAAACCAAATTAAAAAAATATAATGCTAAGTAATTATAAGTATTAATGTAATAATTAGTACTGGCATAATAACCCATAACATATTATACAAAATCAATCTTTAGGGATAATCATCCAAATTCATTATGATCTTTTAAAATCCTCCCTCAACTTAGATAACTATCATTTTGGTGCAGTCTAACTATTATTTTTTACAATACAATAATGTTCTAAATACATTAACATTATTATTCGTTTACAAATAAACATTATTATTGCGGCAAAATAATTTGTTGATGTGGATAGTGTTATTACCTAACACAATGTAATAGAGTACTGTAAGCAATATCAGCGTAACGGAAACAACTTCAATTATTTTGGTTCCGCTTTTCGAGTTCCTAGTAGATTGCGCATGCGCTAACGGCCGTGAACGCGCTTGGATTTCAGTCCGGGGAATGGGGTCTCATTGGCTGCTAGTTTGAGAAAGAAGGCTTAGACGTCACGGTGGGGGGAGTTAGGAAGACATATTAGGACAACAATTTGGAAGATGCGAAAGACGATTCAACAGTGAAGGTGGTAAGTAAGAGAAAGGGGGCACCTTGCAGCTTTATCCTTTTATTTAGTTTTCAAACATAGATTAATGTTGTAGGCAGTGTTGAATGTCCCTTTAACCCCGATCAGTTTTGACGCTAAAGAACCAGAATTTAACTAGTTCCAACATTTTTTTACATAGTATTTAACCTGTATTTGGCTTTTAAACTCTTTGAAATTGCAAGCAGTCAGGATCCTAATCAACATGTCCATTGTGTCATGACAAGTCTGCATATAAATCACTTGTATCTGTAAGTACACATCAACTGTACAGATTCAAAGAAAAAGCACTGTTCTTTAATCAAATATACTCTATAAATAGAAAGTCACCTTATATTCTTTTTTCCATGCGTCAAACAGTTCCAAGAAAATGGCACCTTCATCAATGACCTTAGCATCCATGCGATGTGTTCTAGCAAATGCTAGAATGGCTTTAAGGGAACGCTCCATCTCACTAGCAGCCCAAAGACCTCGGCTTGTTGTTGGCAAACGGTCATCCACAAGACCTTCTTCATCCTCAATCATTTCTTCAAATATAGCAGTCTGGCCTTTAACACTGCAGATTAGGTTGCACAATACAATTTGTAATGAAATAATTCACCAGACAATTAACTTTCTGTAAATGTCCTTCTAACAATGACAGCTCTAAACGAGGGAATCTTTCATGCACAAATATTATGTGAATAAATAACTTATCTGTATATCAACAGCTGTTCATCCTTTTCAGAAAATGCATTTAATCGATTGTTCTTGTAAATATAATTTTCTGGATTTTGTAACTATGCCTTTGCCTTGCAGAATCAATTTATAGACACCCATATAAGTGAAATTTAACATTTTTAAAGCAGGTTAATTGTACATGTTTTGTATTAGAGTAAGAGTATTGTTTTTTTTATTAAAGGGACAGTAAAGTAAAAATTAAATGTTCATGATTCAGATAGAGCATGCAATTCTCAACAATTTCCAATTTACTTTTATTATCAAATATGCTTTTTCTCTTTGTATCCTTTGTTGAAGAGTAAACCTATGTAGGTTTATAGGAACACATTTCTTTAGCATTCTATAGATCAGGGGTGGGCAGACTTTTGCAAGGCAAGGGCTACCTGTAATTTTTTTCTAAGTGACGTGGTCACCTAACTAAAAAAAAAACACCAGTCGCTGGCTGAAAATTGTATTTATGCCACAAATAGGACCTGCTGACTGAAAATTGTATTTTTGCCACAAATAATACAGCTTTAAAAATCAGCCGCGCTCTTCACTTACTGCGAGAGCTCTCTCTTTATGTCACGCCGGGACCATCAAGCAACCTTATCTGTGTACCACATAATCAAGACGGCTCGAGTCTAGGGCTAGCGGAGTAGTCAAGCCTGGAACACATGGGAAACCCACAGCTCAGGTACAACTGTGACAATGAACTATTCTCAGCCAATCATAGACAGACTCATTCTACAAATTAATTTTATTGGCTGGATGCCATGTCAGGTTTATTAGGGGCAGGTCCTGTTGGCTGCTCTCCATACGTCCGCTACTAGCTGAAGACTACTGCAAATAGTTGGGACAGTGACACCAGCAGGACCTGCAGGCTCAGTACCACCTTACACAACAAGCAGAGATTGATATAGCAGCAACAGCACTGACCTGCACAATTTGGTGACAATAAATTCTGGGGACAGAAAGCTGCAGAAACTAGCACAAAGTAAAGCTAATAGAGAAAGTATCAGAGACCATCATCAAAGCCTGGTACAGAGTAAGTAAAAGAACCTGAGGGGGAGTAACAGACCCTTGGAGGAAAAAAATAACACCAGACCATTCACCCAGCAGAGCCTGGGGACAAGTAATGGAGTAACAGCAGCATATCAGACAGAGCAGGACCTGGAACTGTCAAACCCAGGGATACTGAGCAGCATCTCAGCCTGGCGCATGAAGAGTCTGTACTATGGACTGACCGCTCTTGAGAAAAAAACATAATTTATGCTTACCTGATAAATTTCTTTCTCTTGCGATGTATCAAGTCCACTGATTCATCCATACTTGTGGGATATTCTCCTTCCCTACAGGAAGTGGCAGAGAGAGCACCCAGAGCAGAGCTGTCTATATAGCTCCTCCCTTAGCTCCACCCCCCAGTCATTCGACCGAAGGCTAGGAAGAAAAAGGAGAAACTATAGGGTGCAGTGGTGACTGAAGATTTTTAAATAAAAATATACTACCTGTCTTAAATAGACAGGGCGGGCCGTGGACTCGATACATCACAAGAGAAAGAAATTTATCAGGTAAGCATAAATTCTGTTTTCTCTTGTAAGATGTATCGAGTCCACGGATTAATCCATACTTGTGGGATACCAATACCAAAGCTTTAGGACACGGATGAAGGGAGGGAAAAGACAGGTTCCTTAAACGGAAGGCACCACTGCTTGTAGAACCTTTCTCCCAAAAATAGACTCAGAAGAAGCAAAAGAATCGAATTTGTAAAATTTAGGAAAAAATATGAAGCGAAGACCAAGTCGCCGCCTCACAAATCTGTTCAACAGAAGTCTCATTTTTAAAAGCCCATGTGGAAGCCATTGCTCTAGTAAAATGAGCAGAAATTCTCATAAGCCATACAGATGATGTTTTGCAGCCAAAAAGAAAGAGGTAGCCGTAGCCTTTTGACCTCTCCGCTTACCAGAATAGACAACAAACAATGAAGATGTTTGACGGAAATCTTTGGTTGCTAGTAAGTAAAACTTTACAGCATGAACCACATCAAGATTGTGCAACAGACATTAATTCTTTGAAGAAGGATTAGGACACAGCGAAGGAACAACAATTTCCTGATTGATATTCCTATTAGAAACAACCTTAGGAAGGAATCCAGGTTTGGTACATAAAACCACCTTATCTGCATGGAAAATAAGATAAGGTGAGTCACACTGTAAAGCAGATAACTCAGAAACTCTTCGAGCTGAAGAGATAGCTACTAAAAACAAAACTTTCCAAGATAGAAGCTTAATATCTATGGAATGCATAGGTTCAAACAGAACCCCTTGAAGAACTTTAAGAACCAAATTTAGGCTCCATGGCGGAGCAACAGGTTTAAATATACAGGCTTGATCCTGACTAAACGCTTGAACGTCTGGGACATCTGCCAGACGTTTGTGTAAAAGAATAGACAAAGCAGATATTTGTCCCTTTAAGGAACTAGCTGATAATCCCTTCTCCAATCCTTCTTGGAGAAAAGACAAAATTCTAGGAATCCTAATCTTACTCCATGAGTAACCCTTGGATTCACACCAACAAAGATATTTGCACCAAATCTTATGATAGATTTTCCTGGTGACAGGCTTTCTAACCTGAATCAGGGTATCAATGACCGACTCAGAGAAACCACGCTTTGATAGAATAAGGCGTTCAATCTCCAAGCAGTCAGACGCAGAGAAATTAGATTTGGATGCTTGAACGGACCTTGGATTAGAAGGTTCTGCCTCATTGGCAGAGTCCACGGTGGAAGAGATGACATGTCCACCAAGTCTGCATACCAAGTCCTGCGTGGCCACAGTCGTGATGTTGTCCGACTGAAATCTGATTAATTTGTCCGCAGCTAGCTGAGGCCACGCCTGAAGCGCATTGAATATCACTCTCAGTACTAGAATGTTTATCGGGAGGAGAGATTCCTCCCGAGACCATAAGCCATGTGCTTTCAGGGATTTCCAGACTGCACCCCAGCCTAACAGGCTGGCATCTGTCGTTACTATGAGCCACTCTGGCCTGCGGAAACATATTCCCTGAGACAGGTGGTCCTGAGACAACCACCAGAGAAGAGAATCTCTGGTCTCTTGGTCCAGATGCAGTTGAGGAGATAAATCTGCATAATCCCCATTCCACTGTTTGAGCATGCATAGTTGCAGTGGTCTGAGGTGTAGGCTGACATAAGGAACTATGTCCATTGCCGCTACCATAAGTCCGATTACCTCCATACACTGAGCCACTGATGGCCGAGGAATGGAATGAAGAGCTCGGCAAGTGATTAAAAGTTTTGATTTTCTGACCTCCGTCAGAAATATTTTAATTTCTACCGAGTCTATCAGAGTCCCTAGGAAGGAAACTCTTGTGAGAGGGACGAGAGAACTCTTTTTTATGTTCACCTTCCACCCGTGAGATCTCAGAAAAGCCAACACGATGTCCGTGTGATACTTGGCTAGCTGGAAAGTCGACGCCTGAATTAAGATGTCGTCTAGAAAAGGCGCCACTGCTATACCCCCGCGGTCTTAGAACCGCCAAAAGGGACCCTAGCACCTTTGTGAAAATTCTGGGAGCCGTGGCCAACCCGAAGGGAAGGGCCACAAACTGGTAATGCTTGTCCAGAAAGGCGAATCTGAGGAATTAATGATGTGTAGATACGCATCCTTTAAGTCCACGGTAGTCATATATTGACCCTCCTGGATCAGAGGAAGAATAGTCCGAATAGTCTCAATCTTGAAAGATGGTACTCTGAGGAATTTGTTTAGAAGTTTGAGATCCAAGATTGGTCTGAAAGTTCCATCTTTTTTGGGAACCACAAACAGGTTGGAGTAAAAACGTAGCCCTTGTTCCACTCTTGGAACTGGGCGAATCACTGCCATGGTATGTAGGTCTTCTACACAGCATAAGAACGCCTCTCTCTTTGTCTGGTTTGCAGACAATTGAGAAATGTGAAATCTCCCCTTGGGGGGGGGGGGGGGACACAATTTCTAAACCCCAGGAATCATGAACATCTCTTGCCCAAGCCTGAGCAAAGAGAGAGAGAGTCTGCCCCCTACTAGATCCGGTCCCGGATCGGGGGCTACCCCTTCATGCTGTCTTAGAGGCAGCAGCAGGCTTCTTGGCCTGTTTACCTTTGTTCCAAATATAAAAAGAGACAGAGAGATGCACTCAGCTGAGACAGAACAAAAGCTGGAAAAACTTGGGCAGAATTCCCCTCTTGCTTTGCTGCAGGGGAAGCTGAAGCGGGACCACCCTTGAAGTTCCGAAAGGAACGAAAATTATTTTGTTTGGTCCTCATCTTAATTGTTTTATCCTGAGGGAGGGCATGGCCTTTCCCTCCAGTGATGTCTGAAATAATTTCTTTCAGTGCAGGCCCGAATAGGGTCTTTCCTTTGAAAGGGATGTTCAACAATTTAGATTTTGATGACACATCAGCAGACCAGGACTTAAGCCATAACGCCCTGCGTGCTAAAATGGCAAAACCTGAATTATTTGCCGCTAATTTAGCCATTTGGAAAGCGGCATCTGTAATGAAAGAATTAGCCAACTTAAGGGCCTTAATTCTATCCATAATATCCTCTAATAAAGTCTCCACCTGGAGAGTCTCTTCTAGAGCCTCAAACCAGAAATCAGCTGCAGTAGTTACAGGAACAATGCATGCAATAGGTTGGAGAAGAAAACCTTATCCATAGGATCTTTGAAAGCACAACTGTCTTCAATAGGTATAGTTGTACACTTAGCAATAGTAGAAATAGCTCCCTCCACCTTAGGAACAGTCTGCCACAAGTCCTGTATGGTGTCAGATATGGGAAACATTTTCTTAAAAACAGGAGGGGGAGCGAACGGAATACCTGGTCTATCCCACTCCTTAGTAACAATAGTCACAATCCTCTTAGGAACTGGAAAAACATCAGTGTAAACAGGAACCTCTAAGTATCTGTACATTTTATACAATTTCTCTGGGACCACTATAGGGTCACAATCGTCTAGAGTAGCTAATACCTCCTTGAGCAATAAGCGGAGGTGTTCAAGCTTAAATTTAAAGGCCGTCATATCAGAATCTGTCTGAGGAAGCGTCTTTTCTGAATCAGAAATCTCTCCCTCAGATAACAAATCCCTTACCCCTACTTCAGAACATTGTGAGGGTATATCGGATACGGCTACCTAAGCGTCAGACGGCTCAGCATTTGTTCTTAACCCAGAGTTGACACGCTTTCCTTGTAAACCAGGCAGTTTAGAGAAAACCTCTGTGAGGGTTTTATTCATAACTGTGGCCATGTCTTGTAAAGTAAATGAATTAGACGCACTAGAGGAACTTGGCGTCACTTGTGCGGGCGTTACTGGTTGTGACACTTGGGGAGAGCTAGATGCTAAACCCTCATTTCCTTCTAACTGAGAATCATCTATTGCAATATTTTTAAGTGCTAAAATATGCTCTTTATAATTTATAAACATATCAGTGCAAGTGGGACACATTCTAAGAGGGGGTTCCACAATGGCTTCTAAACACATAGAACAAGGATTCTCCTTGGTGTCAGACATGTTAAACAGGCTAGTAATGTAACAAGCAAGCTTGGAAAACACTTTAATCAAAGTAAATAACACTTTAAACAAAAACGGTACTGTGCCTTTAAGAGAAAAAAAGCTGCACAAACTCTGCAAACCAGTGTAAAAAAGCAGTAAACACAACAACATTTTTACAGTAGCATCATAAAGCCTTAGTAACTTTGCACAACTATGCAAATAAACAATTAACCCCTTAATGTAAAAACCGGATTGAAAAAACTTCAAAACCGGTAAAATAACGTTCAGCACCTTGCTGTGGCGCCTACCTGCCCTTTAGGAACGATTTGTGGGGGAAAAAAACCTCTTTACAGCCCTCAAATACAGCAGGAATCTCTGGAGAAGTAGCTGGATGCTTCTGAGGTAAATAAACTGTGCAACTGAAAATAGGCCCCTCCCACCTCACTCAATGTTATGGGGCCTAAAAAACACCACAGAGTGTTTCTTAAACTAGCCATGTGGGTTAATAACCCTTAAACAAGCCACAAAGACCCCTTAAAGTCCCTCAAAAAACATTTTATTTGTAACTAAACCAAAACATTTTTTCCTATTAGTGTCACCAGTAACTATGAGCCCTTTATGCCAGCTTGGATTCCTCTTTTACTGAATACAGCTTACCTTTCCCTCATGGGGATATTGCCAGCCTTTTCTAGAAATAACACAGTCTGTCTAGAAAAAAATAGACTGAACATACCTTAATGCAGTTTAGCCTGCAAACTGTTCCCCCAACTGAAGTTTTCCTGTACTCTTCAGCCCTTGTGAGAACAGCAGTGGATCTTAGTTACAAAATGCTAAGATCATGATCCTCCTTGCAGAAATCTTCATCCCTTTTCTGCCAGAGTAAATAGTACACACCGGTACCATTTAAAATAACAAACTTTTGCTTGAGAAAATAAAAACTAACATTTTTGTCACCACACTCACTTTGCCCTTCCTAGCAGTTAAGCAGGCAGATAATGACTGGGGGGTGGAGCTAAGGGAGGAGCTATATAGACAGCTCTGCTGTGGGTGCTCTCTCTGCCACTTCCTGTAGGGAAGGAGAATATCCCACAAATATGGATGAATCCGTGGACTCGATACATCTTACAAGAGAAAAGTAGGAGTTTGGGACAGGCAGTAACCAAAGCTGGGGCAGCAAATTCAGCTACAGCCGCGTCCCACATGCTGAAGTACATATACCGCCGTCTTAGACTCACAGCCAATTTCAAAAGTCTGCATAAGAGAAACATTGCTCATATATCTACGGTGACGAGGCTCTTCACTCATAATCTAGATGTGTGAGAAATGTTTCTCTTATTATGTAGACTTTTGAAATCTTCCAGGCGGTCACCTCAAAATTCACTTGCGGTCCACTGGTAGACCGCAATCTACCTCTTGCCCACCCCTGCTATAGATTGTATAGCAACATTGTTTGCAACTATATATAACATTGCTATAAACATTGTAGCAAACACTGCTGCTAGATGGCTAGACACGTCCACGCTCTTGAGCTTTCCTAGGACTACTGCTTAACCTAGGATACCAAGAGAAATAAGCAAAATGAATAATACTTAAATTGGAAAATGCTCTATCTAATTCACTTAAGTTTAATTTTGACTTTACTATCCCTTTAATGTAGCTAAATATTAATCATGTTGCATGTATGGCATTTAGTCTTTCCTTCCTTAAAGGGACATGAAACCCCAAAAAAATATTTCATGATTCGGATAGAGAATACAATTTTAAACAACTTTTCAATTTACTTCTATTATTTAATTTGCTTCATTCTCTTGTTATCCTTTGCTGAAATGTTTATCTAGGCAAGCTCAGGAAAACTTTGGTTCTAGCTGTTGATTGATGGCTGCATATATATATATATATCTATTGTGATTGGCTCACACATGAGTTCAGTTAGAAACCATTAGTGCATTGCTGCTCCTTCAACAAATTATACAAAGAGAATGAAACAAATTAGATAATAGAAGTAAATTAGAAAGTTGTTTAAAATTATATTCTCTATCTGAAACACGAAAAAAAAAATTTGGGGTTTCATGTCCCTTTAAAGAGAAAGACTTTTTTAAACATCAGTATTGACAAACACATCTTTCACCTCCAAAACAACATTATTCAAACAGATTTTAATCTAGTTCCTTATAATTTAGATCAATGTGTCTCAATTCCAGTCCTCAATAAGCCATAAAAAGACAGATTTAAAAGGTTTCCCTAACTAAACAAAAGAAGGGAGATACTTCAAATATGGCCTCTTAAAGGGACAGTCTACACCAAAAATGTTCTTATTTAAAAAAGATAGATAATCCCTTTATTACCCATCCCCCAGTTTTGCATAACCAACACAGTTATATAAATACACTTTTTACCTCTGTGATTACCTTTTATCTAAGCCTTTGCAGACAGCCTCCTTATCTAAGTGCCTTTGACAGACATGCAGTGTAGTCAATCAGGGAAGACTCCTAAATAACTTCACGGGAGTGAGCACAATGTTATCTATATGACACGTGTGAACTAGCACAGTCTAACTGTGAAAAACTTTCAAAAGGCTCTGAGCTAGGAGGCGGTTTTCAACTGTTTAGAAATCAGTTTGAGCCTAGCTAGGTTTAGCTTTTCAAAAATACCACCAAGGGAACAAAGCAAATTTGATGATAAACGTAAATTGGAAAGTTGTTTAAAATTGCATGCCCTATCTGAATCACGAAAGTTTAGTTTTGACTTTACTGTCCCTTTAAGGCTACTTGAGGGCTGGAATTGAGAAACTCTGTTTTACACAATGAAGTCTGTATTTAAGCAAATTGTAATTGCTATATCTATAGAGGTAAGCCTTTAATGTTTGATTAGGGCTTGTTTCTAAGAAGCAACGATCTAAAAAAGAAAAAGACAGGATGTCCTCTATCACGTTCTAAGTTTTTTAGCTACTGAAAATATGGCTTGTTTTATCAATTCTAAAATACCTCAGGAATAAAAGTTGTCGAAGAAGAACACAAAATTACTTGATGCTGAAGAATTTATTAATATTAACTAGATGCCTACATGTTCTTTATCAAATATTTTATCAGAAAATAGATATATTATGCAACTAAAATCTGAATCTTTAAAGATCTTTATCTCTGAGGTCTTTCCATTATCCTGAAAGAAAACTCAATTTCAACATTCATATACATCTATTTCATTCCACTCATAGCTGGACCATAACCAGTACTGGGTATATAATCTTAATTTCTACTGAAGTACGTAGAAACCCTCTGAGAAGTCTGAAATGGGAAACTACCATAGCTATTATGAGTTAGTTCATGTATTGCCAAGAAAGAGAAAGGAGAGAGTGAGAAGGGAGAGATGAGTTTGATCCCAATATGAGAAGGTAGACAATGCAAAATACATAAACTATGCAAAACATGGAATGCCTTTAGGTGGTTCTACTACAAGCCATAAAAAATGGGTGTATTAGTAAGTTTAAATCTAGTTTTCTTTCAAAATCTCCTAGAACTATATTTAATATTAGTGGCTCAGTATGCACTCTAACCAAAGAAAGGCAAAGTACAATAAAAAATACCCCTGACTATGTCTGAGGAAGTATGATTTGTTAGGTATTTATACTTGATACTGCAATAGCCTTAATGGAATAAAACCAGCTTCCACAGGAATGAAGGAGTCATCCTGAAAAGCCTTATCATGATGGGAAAAAAAATAAGCGTACCCAACTCACAATGTTATGAACAAAGCCAAAAGTAGTATAGCCTTGAAAGGTAACAACTACATAGTCCCTTTATGTAATGGTTCAATAGGATGATGGCCGCAGTTCCTGAAGAAGGCAATTTAGATCTTAAAGTAGAATTAGTACCTAAAATATCAGACACATTTTTACTAGATGCTGGAACACTATTGTGAAGATCAATATTCCACCTATGAGCTTTAAAAGAACTTAAAAGTAAACCTATACCCATAATATTCTGAATAAATTTTAAAATCTACAGAATAAATAAAGAATTCCAAGAACTGTTCACATCATCTACAAAATGCACCACGCACACTGAATATGACTTAATTTTTTTACTTGTCACCAGCCAAGTGTATTTCTATTTATATAAAAAAAAATAGATATCACTGCAAGCACATTTTGTCTATAATAAAGAAATAGGCCCTGAGACTGAAGCTTTCTAATCTAGGGAACAAGTCAACAATATTGTCTAGCCTGAATGACTAGATTCAAGAACCATGTCTTCTTGGCTCCAAGAAATCTGCTTGAAAACTCAAAATACCTGGAAAGGATTTATAAAAAATGCCCTAAGATCAATTTCTTGCATCTTGAAAATTCAGACAGCTTCTTCCATATCAGATTTGCAGCAATACCTCCTTTATGATTGATGTAAGCCACTGGTTTTTAAACCTGTCCTCATGCCTCCCTAACAGGCCACATTTTGAGGATATCTGAACGGGAGCACAGGTGAAATAATAAGATGATTAGTAAACATGGGTATTTTACCTGTTCTCATATAAGGTAATCCAGAAAACCTGGCCTGTTGGGGAGACTTGAGGACAGGTTTGAAAACCAGTGATGTAAGCTGATATTGAAAGGGACCTCAAGTCATTAGAAACAGAAAACATAGCTCCAGAACATTTATAGGAAGTTCAGCGATTTTACCAAACTGCACGCCAAGCTTGCAGACTGTCATCTGTTGAGATTATAGTCAGACTGGCTTACTGAAAAAGCCCTCCCAAAGAGTACTTGTGCTTTACCATCCATCAATTTCCATAATATTACCCTGTAAGAAATATGCATATTCTATGAATCTTAGTTTCAATGCTCTCAAGTAAAACCGCTCAATTGAAATCACTATAGTGGCAGCCATGAAACTTCAGACTGTCATGCAATTGTATGAATGAAAAAAAAAAAACGATTCTTGATTGTTTGAACATATTGGATAGATATATTTTGAGAGGAAAAAAACATAATTTATGCTTACCTGATAAATTTATTTCTCTTGTAGTGTAGTCAGTCCACGGGTCATCCATTACTTATGGAATATATCTCTTCCTAACAGGAAGCTGCAAGAGGATCACCCAGCAGAGCTGCTATATAGCTCCTCCCCTCACATGTCATATTCAGTCATTCGACCAAAGCAGACGAGAAAGGAGAAACCATAGGGTGCAGTGGTGACTGGAGTTTAATTAAAATTTAGGTCTGCCTTAAAGACAGGGCGGGCCGTGGACTGACTACACTACAAGAGAAATACATTTATCAGGTAAGCATAAATTATGTTTTCTCTTGTTAAGTGTAGTCAGTCCACGGGTCATCCATTACTTATGGAATACCAATACCAAAGCTAAAGTACACGGATGAAGGGAGGGACAAGGCAGGAACATTAAACAGAAGGAACCACTGCCTGAAGTACCTTTCTCCCAAAAATAGCCTCCGAAGAAGCAAAAGTGTCAAATTTGTAAAATTTTGAAAAGGTGTGAAGCGAAGACCAAGTCGCAGCCTTGCAAATCTGTTCAACAGAGGCCTCATTTTTAAAGGCCCAGGTGGAAGCCACAGCTCTAGTAGAATGAGCTGTAATCCTTTCAGGAGGCTGCTGTCCAGCAGTCTCATAGGCTAAACGTATTATGCTACGAAGCCAAAAAGAGAGAGAGGTAGCCAAAGCCTTTTGACCTCTTCTCTGTCCAGAGTAAACGACAAACAGGGAAGAAGTTTGACGAAAATCTTTAGTTGCCTGCAAATAGAACTTCAGGGCACGGACTACGTCCAAATTATGCAAAAGTCGTTCCTTCTTTGAAGAAGGGTTAGGACACAGTGATGGAACAACAATCTCTTGATTGATATTCCTGTTAGTAACTACCTTAGGTAAGAACCCAGGTTTAGTACGCAGAACTACCTTGTCTGAATGAAAAATCAGATAAGGAGAATCACAATGTAAGGCAGATAACTCAGAGACTCTTCGAGCCGAGAAAATAGCCATCAAAAACAAAACCTTCCAGGATAACAGCTTGATATCAATGGAATGAAGGGGTTCAAATGGAACGCCTTGAAGAACATTAAGAACTAAGTTTAAGATCCACGGCGGAGCAACAGTCTTAAACACAGGCTTAATCCTAGTTAAAGCCTGACAAAAAGCCTGAACGTCTGGAACTTCAGCCAGACGTTTGTGTAGAAGAATAGACAGAGCAGAAATCTGTCCCTTTAACGAACTAGCAGATAAGCCCTTTTCTAAACCCTCTTGTAGAAAGGACAATATCCTAGGAATCCTAACCTTACTCCATGAGTAACTCTTGGATTCGCACCAATATAAATATTTACGCCATATCTTATGGTAAATTTTTCTGGTAACAGGCTTCCTAGCCTGTATTAAGGTATCAATAACCGACTCCGAGAAGCCACGCTTTGATAGAATCAAGCGTTCAATCTCCATGCAGTCAGCCTCAGAGAAATTAGATTTGGATGTTTGAAAGGAACCTGAATTAGAAGGTCCTGTCACAGAGGCAGAGACCACGGTGGACAGGACGACATGTCCACTAGGTCTGCATACCAGGTCCTGCGTGGCCACGCAGGCGCTATCAGAATCACCGAAGCTCTCTCCTGTTTGATCTTGGCAATCAAACGAGGAAGCATCGGGAATGGTGGAAACACATAAGCCATGTTGAAGACCCAAGGGGCTGTCAGAGCATCTATCAGCACCGCTCCCGGGTCCCTGGACCTGGATCCGTAACAAGGAAGTTTGGCGTTCTGGCGAGACGCCATGAGATCCAGATCTGGTTTGCCCCAACGAAGAATCATTTGAGCAAAGACCTCTGGATGAAGTTCCCACTCCCCCGGATGAAAAGTCTGGCGACTTAGAAAATCCGCCTCCCAGTTCTCTACGCCTGGGATGTAAATCGCTGACAGGTGGCAAGAGTGAGACTCTGCCCAGCGAATTATCTTTGAGACTTCCAACATCGCTAGGGAACTTCTGGTTCCCCCTTGATGGTTGATGTAAGCCACAGTCGTGATGTTGTCCGACTGAAATCTGATGAACCTCAGAGTTACTAACTGAGGCCAAGCTAGGAGAGCATTGAATATTGCTCTTAATTCCAGAATATTTATTGGGAGGAGTTTCTCCTCCTGAGTCCATAATCCCTGAGCTTTCAGGGAGTTCCAGACTGCGCCCCAGCCTAGAAGGCTGGCGTCTGTTGTTACAATCGTCCAATCTGGCCTGCGAAAGGTCATCCCCTTGGACAGATGTGGCCGAGAGAGCCACCATAGAAGAGAATCTCTGGTCTCTTGATCCAGACTTAGTAGGGGGGACAAATCTGAGTAATCCCTGTTCCACTGACTTAGCATGCACAATTGCAGCGGTCTGAGATGCAGGCGCGCAAATGGTACTATGTCCATTGCCGCTACCATTAAGCCGATTACTTCCATGCACTGAGCTACTGACGGGTGTGGAATGGAATGAAGGACACGGCAAGCATTTAGAAGTTTTGATAACCTGGCCTCTGTCAGGTAAATTTTCATCTCTACAGAATCTATAAGAGTCCCTAGAAAGGGAACTCTTGTAAGTGGTAATAGAGAACTCTTTTCCACGTTCACCTTCCACCCATGCGACCTCAGAAATGCCAGAACTATCTCTGTATGAGACTTGGCAGTTTGAAAACTTGACGCTTGTATCAGAATGTCGTCTAGGTACAGAGTCACCGCTATGCCTCGCGGTCTTAGTACCGCCAGAAGTGAGCCCAGAACTTTTGTAAAGATTCTTGGAGCCGTAGCTAATCCGAAGGGAAGAGCTACAAACTGGTAATGCCTGTCTAGGAAAGCAAATCTTAGGTACCGATAATGATCCTTGTGAATCGGTATGTGAAGGTAGGCATCCTTTAAATCCACTGTGGTCATGTACTGACCCTCTTGGATCATGGGAAGGATGGTTCGAATAGTTTCCATTTTGAATGATGGAACTCTTAGAAATTTGTTTAGGATTTTTAAGTCCAAGATTGGTCTGAAGGTTCCCTCTTTCTTGGGAACCACAAATAGATTTGAATAGAATCCCTGCCCGTGTTCCGTCCGCGGAACTGGGTGGATCACCCCCATTAGTAAAAGGTCTTGTACACAGCGTAGAAACGCCTCTTTCTTTATTTGGTTTGCTGATAACCTTGAAAGATGAAATCTCCCTCGTGGAGGAGAAGTTTTGAAGTCCAGGAGATATCCCTGAGATATGATCTCCAACGCCCAGGGATCCTGGACATCTCTTGTCCAAGCCTGGGCGAAGAGAGAAAGTCTGCCCCCCACTAGATCCGTTTCCGGATAGGGGGCCCTCTCTTCATGCTGTCTTGGAGGCAGCAGCAGGTTTCTTGGCCTGCTTGCCCTTGTTCCAGGACTGGTTAACTTTCCAGCCCTGCCTGTAACGAGCAACAGCTCCTTCCTGTTTTGGAGCGGAGGAAGTTGATGCTGCTCCAGCCTTGAAGTTACGAAAAGGCACGAAAATTAGACTGTTTGGCCTTTGATTTGGCCCTGTCCTGAGGTAGAGCATGGCCCTTACCTCCCGTAATGTCAGCTATAATTTCTTTCAAGCCGGGCCCGAATAAGGTCTGCCCTTTGAAAGGAATATTAAGCAATTTAGATTTAGAAGTCACGTCCGCTGACCAGGATTTAAGCCATAGCGCTCTGCGCGCTTGGATGGCGAATCCGGAGTTCTTAGCCGTAAGTTTGGTTAAATGTACGACGGCATCAGAAACAAATGCGTTAGCTAGCTTAAGTGCTTTAAGCTTGTTCATAATTTCATCCAATGGAGCTGTGCGAATGGCCTCTTCCAGAGACTCAAACCAGAATGCCGCCGCAGCAGTGACAGGCGCAATGCATGCAAGGGGCTGTAAGATAAAACCTTGTTGAACAAACATTTTCTTAAGGTAACCCTCTAATTTCTTATCCATTGGATCTGAAAAGGCACAACTATCCTCCACCGGGATAGTGGTACGCTTAGCTAAAGTAGAAACTGCTCCCTCCACCTTAGGGACCGTCTGCCATAAGTCTCGTGTGGTGGCGTCTATAGGAAACATTTTCCTAAATATGGAAGGAGGGGAAAAGGGCACACCAGGTCTATCCCACTCCATGCTAATAATCTCTGTAAGCCTTTTAGGTATAGGAAACACGTCAGTACACACCGGTACCGCATAGTATCTATCCAACATACATAATTTTTCTGGAATTGCAACCGTGTTACAATCATTCAGAGCCGCTAATACCTCCCCTAACAATATGCGGAGGTTCTCAAGCTTAAATTTAAAATTAGAAATCTCTGAATCCAGTCTCCCTGGATCAGATCCGTCACCCACAGAATGAAGCTCTCCGTCTTCACATTCTGCAAACTGTGACGCAGTATCTGACATGGCTCTCACCTCATCCGCGCGCTCTGTCCTTAACCCAGAGCTATCGCGCTTGCCTCTTAATTCTGGCAAGTTAGATAATACTTCTGTCATAACAGTAGCCATGTCTTGCAAAGTGATTTGTAAGGGCCTCCCTGATGTACTTGGCGCCACAAAATGACGCACCTCCTGAGCGGGAGGCGAAGGTACTGACACGTGAGGAGAGTTAGTCGGCATAACTTCCCCCTCGTTGTCTGGTGATAATTTCTTTACATGTAAAGATTGACTTTTATTTAAAGTAGCATCAATGCAATTAGTACATAAATTTCTATTGGGCTCCACATTGGCCTTTAAACATAGTGAACAAAGAGATTCATCTGTGTCAGACATGTTTAAACAGACTAGCAATGAGACTAGCAAGCTTGGAAATACTTTTCTAAATAAATTTACAAGCAATATAAAAAACGCTACTGTGCCTTTAAGAAGCACAAAAAGCTGTCACAGTTGAAATAACAATGAACCAAAATAGTTATAGCAACCAATTTTTCACAGTAAATGTATTAAGTTAGCAAAGGATATTAACCCCTTAATACCCAAAAACGGATTAACAATTTAATAATTAACGTTTTTCTGACAGTCAAAACACACTGTCACAGGTCTGCTGTGACTGATTACCTCCCTCAAAATGAATTTTGAAGACCCCTGAGCTCTCTAGAGACGATCTGGATCATGGAGGATGAAGTAGACAGATTGTGACTGAATTTTTACTGCGCAAAAAAGCGCTAAAATAGGCCCCTCCCACTCATATTACAACAGTGGGGAAGCTCAGAAACTGTTTCTATGCAGAAAACAAAGATGGCCATGTGGTAAAAATCATGCCCCAATAAGTTTTATCACCAAGTACCTCACAAAAAACGATTAACATGCCAGTAAACGTTTTAAACATACATTTGAAAAGTTATGAATTGTTATTAATAAGCCTGCTACCAGTCGCTTTTACTGCAGTTAAGGCTCATACATTATTTCAGTATTAACAGTATTTTCAGAGTCAATTCCATTCCTTAGAAAAATACATTCAGTGTACACACACTCATCAGCCTAATACCAGTCGCTATCACTGCATTTAAGGCTGAACTTACTTTACATTGGTATCAGCAGTATTTTCTCAGTCAATTCCATTCCTCAGAAAAATAATTACTGCACATACCTCATTTGCAGGGGGGCCCTGCATGCTATTCCCCTTCTCTCTCTTCTCTTCCCCTTACCTCACTCCTCAGATGAGAACAGCCAGTGGATCTTAGTTACGTCTGCTAAGATCATAGAAAACGCAGGCAGATTCTTCTTCTAATGCTGCCTGAGAATAAACAGCACACTCCGGTGCTATTTAAAATAACAAACTTTTGATTGTAGAAATAAACTAAGTTAAAAAACACCACAGACCTCTCACAGCGACCTATCTAGTTAGGCTGCAAGAGAATGACTGAATATGACATGTGAGGGGAGGAGCTATATAGCAGCTCTGCTGGGTGATCCTCTTGCAGCTTCCTGTTAGGAAGAGATATATTCCATAAGTAATGGATGACCCGTGGACTGACTACACTTAACAAGAGAAACAAGTATAAAGACTTGCATACAAAATGATTGTCTAAAATCAGGTAATTATAGAACTTGTAACAATAATAAATTTGAAGCTTTTCGGAATAGACATAGCAGTAGGACAGGTATTTAGCTGTAATGACGTAATATTAACAAATGCGGCATACGGAAACGAATACATATAAGAACTCCCAGCGTTACCTATAGATCAGTCTGAATTGTTCTTATGTCCGTACAGGTCTGTTGTGGGAATGGTAATGAGTTTGCAACTCCATGTGATTAAATACTATGACATTGTTTAGGCTATCATTGTAAAATACTGTAGCTCAAAACTGCCCACTCAGTTTCCCATTCCCATACAGTTAACTAGGATAACTGGCACGTTTTTTTTTCCCACCGTAGCTTTCTCAAATGGTGATCTGCCGATTGTGTGTATCAATAGTCTTGATGCCTTGATCTGTTAATGAGATTAACTAATGATTAAATGATATACCGTGTTTAAATCAACTACTTGGAGGTTAGATACGTTTTTATTTACACTTCAATATGTTGATTTTTTTTAGTACAAAAATAAGACTAGTGTCAAACAAGTAGAATCTATTGTGTATAAAATCAAAATACATTAATATGGTATACCATCCAATTATTATGCAGCTAAACAGCATGTCAAACAAATAAGGGCAAATAAGACTATATAAATACACACAACTGCAATCAGCAGATCACCCTTTGAGAAAGCCATGATGTTGAACACAGAAAGTTTGTTTTTAAATGCAATATTGAAAACTGTACATTTAATATCAAAATCGGACTTCTTTGATAATAACATGGGAATGGAAAACTGGGTGGGCAATTTTGAGCAACAATATTTTTACCATAATAACATATACAATTGAATAGAATTTTAATAACTTGGAGTTGCAAACTCACCACCGTCCCTATTTGAATGATATATATATATATATATATATATATATATATATATATATATATATATATATATATATATATAAAAAAGAGAGTCCCATATTGTGTTTTTAACAAATGTTTAATTTATGATAATAAAAGTTAAGTTGTAACCATAACAGTCCTGTCCTGACAAACAATTCAGACAGAACAACAGATAATATTAGGAGTGCTTATATATTCTTTCCAGTCCCTATACTGGTTAACATCACATTTTTGTTTGCTACATAGCATCTATGCAATTTTTAAGACCAGAATATAATGTAAATAAGGGAGGCAGTAGATGTAGTGCAATTGGATACCATTGTATTATAATTGTATTGATAGCACCTTAAGCTCTGTGACAACCTCTTTCCCATTGTAGATGCCAGAACCTTGGAAATAATCACTGAAGCAGTGGATAGTCTAAAGATGTTTCAGTAAAAACCCATGTCTATGTTTCTGAAAAGGATAATAAATTACACCAAATTAAGAAAGATCTGGAAGAACGGATCAGAAGGCTCCCCCCGACCTTCAGCAGGTACCTTTACTAGAACTGACAAAATCTACCCTGCACCCATGGGTAATCAATACAGTGTTCATAAAGGGATCCAAAAGATTAAAAAACAGATAAATTGGCACAAAAATAAAATAGAATAAACGAGTAGTAAATTCATTAAAACTTCCTTAATTAACAACATTTATAAAAGTGTTAACCTAAACATGTAAGGGTAAAGAAGGGTTCTAATGCTCATAATTTACCTAGACCTTATAGGAAGAAAGACTACTTTAAAGGTGAAAAACAAAAAATGTCTTGATCGCAAACTTCAGAACTACCACCATCTTCTCTTCTTATGTAGAGAAAGATTTACATGCATTTATGACAAAGAACATAGTGTGTGTGAGGTTTTATCAGTCCAAAACTAAGCCCACTCAAAAGGCAAGTGTTGCTGTATTATTCATTAGTATAACTGGTTATATCCACCCACTTGCATTACTTTTAGATGTTAAACGTTTTAATTTTCTTTATCATGTAACAACGAGCAGAGGGACTTTCTTGCTGCATTGTAATTGACTGCTGAACCAGGCTTCTTTTGATAGCTAATCTAGGGTGCTAACATAAGTGAGAGTTTATTAAGCATCTATGTTTTTGACGTGCTTTTGAGACACCGAACATATTATTGTATATAATCTTACACATACATCTATGGGATTAATCAAGGTAAGATCATCTTCTGGTATTATATGCTAACAACTTTCTTGCAAGAAGCAGGAATATATGTTAGTTGGTAAATTATTAGTATCACAAACATTTATTTTTAATTTGAGGTTTTAAACTTGGACATGTTTATTTAAAGGGGCGCTTTGAGGAAAACAAATAATACGACTCAGTGAGCATAATTTACCCTAAACCAGGGGTCAGCAACCTTCGGCTCCCAGATGTTTTGGAACTACATTTCCCACGATGCTGAGACACTCTTTAGGCTATCTGAGCATCATGGGAAATGTAGTTCCAAAACATCTGGGAGCCGAAGGTTGCTGACCCCTGCCCTAAACGGTGATAAAACCTACAATGTCTTCAAAGCTTTTCTTCTCAACACGTGAATTCATAACTGAAGACAGAACATTAACAATTTGAATACACTAAAGATGTGGGCTTATAACCAATACAAATTAGTCCCATCACACTTCCCATAATTTTCCTTTCTACTTTAGAAGAAACTTTCTTTCTTCTTTGCAAATTCAACAGTCCATTGGTGTGAGGCATATACTTACGTGTGGGAGAAGAGCTTTGACTCATAATCTGTGAACAATTCATCCGCTTTGCAGAAAACACAGCTGTGATAGAAGAAAAAAAAATACCATTAAACCCACTTTAAGCTTTCCAACGTAGCCCTGCATATAAAGAAAGATAATATTGGAATATTTTCGGATTAAATCAAAGTGACAACCTACAGTTATTTTGCACTTGAAAAAAATAATATTTTTACTGCTCACCAAACACTTACGGAAAAGAATAATATAATTACAGAGTTGCAGTTAGACTGTATGGCAGAAGTTTTAGACAGCTTAAAAAATAATCAGTATCTTTAAAGGGAAATAGAACTGAATTTCTGCGATGTATGTGAAAGACGAACAGTTAAACATATAACATGTATATAAAAATTGTAAAGCAATCAAGTAAAAGCTGCTCAAATTTAAAGTAAAATAAAGTGCATACTTGTGTACTGGTATCTAACTCTTAGTGGCTGATAGGAACAACACCCACAAAAATAAAAAGAGTTGGTTCATTCAAAACCACATTATCCATTTTTTTAAAAAAAACAAAGCACAAACAATTTAGTTGGTCTGTTAACAATAAAGAGAACATAGATTGGAAAAAGTTAAAAATGTGCACAAAAAAACCCCAAAAAAACAAACACATCACCTAATTCATTTGGCAGTTGAAAGGTTTAGGTTAGTAATGGAAATCCAAAATATACATGAAATGCAGAGTGCAAGTAGCGTAGAATAAAAAATCATCAACAGATTTTAGAAAATATAATGGAAGAATTGTTTTCCAATGTCTAGGAATGTCTAGGAAACAGATTGACACTAAGAAAGAGAGAAAAAGATTTAAAATATGATCAAAATAAGTGAAAAGGAAATATCAAAATCAGCTTTATTATAGAATAATGTTGAAACGTATCCCCCAAAAGAACACCAGAATTACTTTTATGGTACAATTAATGGCTAAGCAAAAACTGCTTTACAGATACAACAGAGAGAAGAAAATGCAAAATGGAAACATTGGAAATGGATAGCATACAATAGGGAGCAACTTAAAGGGACATGAAACCCAACATTTTTCTTTCATGATTCAGATAAAGAATACAATTTAAAATAATTCCCAATTCACTTATATTATCAAATTTGCTTTGTGCTCATGTTATGCATGTAGAGCAACAATACAGGCTCAGAAACAGCATTGGACTACTGTAAAATAGCAGGTGATTTGTGGTTACGCACATATGCCTTTTGGCATGGTCTCACGAGATGTGTTCAGCTAGGTCCCAGGAGTGCGTCGCCGTTCTGAAGTTGACTTTGCAGGGATTAAACACATTGTTCAATAATAAAATGCTCTTACACATTAAGACATTTTCTCTTTTGCATTCTTATGAAACTTTAAACCAGCTTTTACTTAAAGTGAATGTAAATTTTGATGATAAAGTGCCCGTTTAAGGCACTTTAATTCATCAAAATTTACATTTCACTCGTGTTGAGAAAATACTTACCTTTTAATCCTGACAGCCGCTCCAGCTTCCCCCGGTCGTCGCAAGCCTCTTCCTACGTCATAAATGACGGATCCGGCTTCCTCCAATCATGGCATTGAATCAGACACGGATTCCCCCGGGGCGGAAGCCGTGATTGGTCGAATTCCTCATTTTAGACCCAGGAAGAGGCTTTGCGATAGGTGGCGGATGCAATGCAGCGGCTGTCAAGATTAAAAAGTATTTTCACAACAGAAGGGAAATGTAAATTTTGATGAATTAAAGTGCCCCTGTTATTAATCAAATTTTTATAAAACGGGCACTTTATCATCAAAATTTACATTCACTTTAACCATTTTTCATGAAAAAATTATAGATATTCCCAAAGTGTTACCACTAGGGTTCCATAGGGGGCACACAGTACAAGCAAAGGAATCCTGCTCAATACAAGATGGAATCAGATGACAATGATAGCACAAATGTCTATTGTTAACGGCTGCTCTTCTTAAACAATTCCAACGGACATCTGAAGCAATATAAAAACAAAGAAGGTGACTCCTAGTGCAATATGTTTCCACAGTGTGAATACAGTGTATATGTGGAACAATTATACTAACAAGCGGAGCAGCACCAAATGTACTTAATGGAGCAGACTGGGATATCTCAGTGTCCCAGCTCACTGATACCAGGTGTGGAGTTGGCTACTCACTGCTGGCAGCGATCCGGATCATAGATGTTAGAATAATATAGACTAAGGGAGTGTTCAGACGAATATGTCTGATTGGCCAGAATTCCCTTTATTAGGTAGATGTGGGAGTTTAGAAGTGTTTCTCCTCATATTGTTTTGTCACAGACTAAATGATTATGCCTTAGGAAACAGGCAGAGCGGCTGAGAAACACGTAGCGAATCTGTTTTTAAGAGCTGTACACAGTATTGATGCTCTACTGATTTTAAGTATTTTAATAAATTGTGTTGGCAACGATCCTGATCATAGATGTGAGAACAAAAAACACAATTTATTAAAATACTTAAAATCAGTAGAGCATCAATACTGTGTACAGCCCTTAAAAACAGATTTGCTACGTGTTTCTCAGCCGCTCTGGCCGTTTCCTCAGGCATAATCATTTAGTCTGAGACAAAACAAGGAGAAACACTTCTAAATCTCAATATAAGCTATACCTAAAAAATTACAACCTTTCCACTAGTTGTAATAAAAGTAAAACAAAAAAGAGCAATATAGGTGAGCGCTAAATTGAGGTATATGATAGTAATAAACAATATGTGGTTAAGAAAATAAAAAATATATGGGTAATGTATATATGGGTTATAAATATCTTATAACATATGTTATGTGGTCAATAACATATACTGAGAATCGGGAAAAAGATAATCGTTTTAATATAAGTTAAACACTAAAGAAAAAATAAAAACTAAACCAGTAATATTAAAAACATATGCCTTGCAAGGTAAAATTAAAAACCATATGATTATCTGGGTTCACAGTTATGTGGACTACGATAAAAAATTATGGAATAAAAGAATAAAATGAACACCTCGTTTTGCTATTCAAACAATAGCTGGAAAAAGTCTTGAGATAAGGTGACAAAACAATTAGTACCTTGAAAATCCTGAGTGGGATAAGAAACCGGAGGGTTCCGGATCGTTTAAGATACAGCAAGCAAGTTTGTTTGGCGTGGCTCAGTACAAACCAAGATGGTTCTGGGCCATGTGACCATATATGTTTAACTGTGATAGGGTGGCTTTGCACAACCCTAGATCTTGGTTAGCTGTCTGTTTTGTATAATCCAAGACGTGGGATTGGTTAGATGTCGGCTTTGCACAATCCTAGGAGTTGGGATTGGTAGAATTTTGGCTCCTATTTCGAAAGCTGGATCTTGACTCAAAGCAGACTATGTCTGTATATGTGTAATAGCTGTTATAAAATATATATCACTGCGAGATCCTGCCAGTTACTATTTGATTGTGATCTGTGCCGAGGACTCAAATGCAGTGTTGGGTGAAATGTCCAGAACAGATACAGCACTTAAAGCGAAAGATGACTCCAACAAGGAGGAGCTTGCCAATGTGGGTGCTGTATAAATCAGTCTTGCAAAAAGTCAGTGAACTCTCTACCAGTTTCAGCCTAGAGTGGCCTTTATCAAGATCTTGGATTGTGCAAAGCCACCCTATCATAGTTCAACATATACGGTCACGTGACCCGGAACCATCTTGGTTTGTATTGAGCCTTGCCAAACAAACTGGCAAAATTAGTTTTGCTTGCTAGCTGCACCTTAAACGATCCGGAACCCTCCGGTTTCTTATCCCACTCAGGATTTGCAAGGTACTAATTGTTTTGTCACCTTATCTCGAGACTTTTTCCAGCTATTGTTTGAATAGCAAAACAAGTGTTCATTTTATTCTTTTGGTCCATCATTTTTTATCGTAGTCTACATAACTGTGTAAACCCAGATAATCATATGGTTTTTAATTTTACCTTGCAATGTATATGTTTTTAATGTTATCTGTTTAGTTTTTATAATTTTTTTAGTGTTTAACTTATATTAAAATGATTATCTTTATCCCTATTCTCAGTATATGTTATTGACCACACAATATATATGTTATAAGATATTTATAACCTATATATACATTACCCATATATTTTTTATTTTCTTAACCACATAGTGTTTACTAGAATCATAATAATTTAGTCTCTCACATCTACCTAATAAAGGGAACTCTGGCCAATCAGACATAATCGTCTGAACACTCCCCTTGTCCCTTTGTGTATTTTATTCTTACATCTATGATCCGGGTCGTTGCTAGCAGGAAGTAGCCGAATCCACACCTGGTATCAGTGAGCTGGGATACGGAGATATCTCAGTAGGCTTCATTAAGCACATTTGGTGCTGCTCCGCTTGTGAGTATAATTGTTTCACATATACACTTATTGCACTAGGAGGCGCATTCTTTGTTTTTATATTGTTTCATGAAAAAATATTTAACATGGTTTTTTTTATATACATAACAGGAAAAAAAATCCATGTCCTGATACATTATTAAGAGCATTAAGGTTGAACAAACATGTTAAAGGTGTGAGAGGGAATGTTTCCTATGAAAGAGGTATAATAAATAAACATACTTATTAAGTGGAAGACGAGCAGGGCGGAGGTGGCAAATAGTTGCAGTCTGAATAGTTTCTTGGGATGGAGGTCCTTCCAAATGCTTTACAGCCTCTCTTACAAGTTTCTGACATTTCTTCAGTTCTTCCATCTGTGTAGTAAGTACATACTGAAGGCCCCTGCAATCCCGGAATCTGGGAAACAACAAATTAAAAACAAAAAATAAATAACAACAACAACAATTATTAATATAGGAATTATTAATATAGGAAACAAAGTAATATCCACTAATGTTTACTTTAAGGAGGCGAGTTGAGTAAGATTGGTATTATGTAGATAATTGTACATTCTATGTAATGTATGTTAATGTAAAGTAATCTACTGCTTCGGTTTTTTTTCCAGTAGAATATAGAAATAATGTAGAAATTTGAAAATATGATTAACAGCAACAAAATCTAAAGATCTACCATGCAACTGCATCCATGCAGAAAATGTCCCAAAACTTGATAACAGGATGCAAACACTATAAAGCGTTCAAACGTTTATCACTGGATACTCTTTAAACTACACCACTTAGCTGCCGCATTGTCATATATAAAGAATGCAGATTTGGCTAAAAAAAGTTTGAGTCCAAGGAGGGTCCACTGTCAATATTAGGGCTGCAACAACTAATCGATAATAATCGATAATGCAAATCGTTGTCAACGATTTGCATTATCGATTAATCGGTCTATCGATTAGTTGGGCTGCTTGCCACAGCCACACTAGAAAAGGCGTGTCTATTTCCTGTCTATTTCCTGAGCACGGTGAAGAGAAGAGAAGGAGAAGACGTGTGGGAAGAGAGGAGTGTGCGACAGTGAGATTATTTGGGATAGACGTCACTTCTGACTTCATCTGCTGCAAGGTGGGTAATAACTTAGTACTAGCGTTAAGCAATGGAGGAGGGAGATATTGGATTCGGCTGGCTGCTACTTGACTGTGAGTAGATCGCGGGCACCGGGTCATGGAAGGGGAGGGTCTGACTCTGAGTCTGGATCAAGTAAAACTTGCTAAAATAATAATATATAACCTCTGGTGATCTTCTGTTTGATTTTACAACACTCCGGTTACTGCTAGCTTCTGTAACTGTTAGGGAGGATAGCACAGGGCAGGGTGTGAGCTGTGAGGAGATCGCGGGCACCGGGTCATGGAAGGGGAGGGGCTAAGGTAAGGATCCGGATCAAGTAACTTGCTGGTCTCACTGTAGCATGTTTTTTTTTATTTAACTAATAACTCAAAGCCAAGCCAACTTAGCCAAGAGAAGTGCATTAGCGCAAGCATACAAAAACACTGAGACCAGAGCTTATGTCTTAATCCTCTTGGCTCCGCCTCCCAGCAAGTTACTTGATCCAGACCCTCACCTTAGCCCCTCCCCTTCCATGCGACCTGGTGCCCTCAATCTCCTCAGTCCTCACACCTCTGTGCTATCCTTCCTAACAGTTACAGAAGCAGTCACAGGAAATGTTGTAAAATCAAACAGTCAGTGAGACCACCAGAGGTTATGTATTATCTTAGCAAGTTACTTGATCCGGAGTCGGACCCTCACCTTAGCCCCCTCCCCTTCCATGATCCGGTGCCCACGATCTCCTCACACCCCTGTGCTATGACTGCTATCCTTCCTAACAGTTACTTACAGAAGCAGTAGCAGCCCTACAGTCAAAGCACAGCAGTGTTGTATGCACTGCAGTGACGGTCAACAGTTTTTCTTAATTTAGACAACCTTGGTGTAATAAAAACAAAGCAAATAAATATGTCAACTTGGCAGCCAGCTACAGCTGAGCTAATAAATTATGACAACAATACATTTGCTCTGCTAAGTTTTTAAAAGTTTGTAAGTTGTGTAATTTAAAGTAATTTGTTTTGTGTACAGTTGTACAGTGAACTTGATAAGATAAAAAGTTTAACGATTTGTATTTCTGCAGTAAGGCAGTTTTTTTTAATACTCTGTTAAACCAAACAGAGTTTGTTTGTTCATTATTATATTTTTTTACAAATGGTATATTGTTCAGTGTTTTTTTTTTAGTTTTTTTTTTTTTTATCCGATTAATCGAAAAAAATAATCGACCAACTAATCGATTATGAAAATAATCGTTGGTTGCAGCCCTAGTCAATATCATCAGAAGTGCATATCAGCAAGTGTGGCAGGATTGCCACTACTTCTGCTTTGTTTCATCAATCTTTTGAAAGACAGATGTTGAGAAGGTATGGAGGAGCTAAATAAGCCAGCATCAAACCTCATCGGGTAGTATAACTGTCTACAGCATACACTTCTGTGGACTAAATTTCGAGAAGAAACCTCTTCACTTGATTACTGGAATCTGGTGCCATTGGCTCTACTACCTGCATTAACCATAATGAACAATGTTCTGCTGAGGCTTCATTTGCCTTAAAGGTCCTCTTGATGACTGAGATAGCCCACCTGATAACAGCTTGACCTTGAAAGTTAAAACAGCTGTGCTACTGAGGCGACACACCTCTGACAACTGCAAAATAAATCTGGATTTCTCAATAAACTAAACTCCTTAAGTATCTCTCTATTGTCTGATATATGATACTGTAAGTATACTGTCAGTGAAAATATCTACAGCCATATTTTTTTTTTTTTTTAAGTAATAATGAAAATTCTGAATCGAGACCAGTCATCCTAAATTCCAATACTTGCTAGCAGCATAAATTCAGCTAACGTCCAACAGTTCACAGCAAAGAAAACCTGTAATTTTCTTTCCATACTAAGGCGCTGGAACCTATTGCGAAGTTAACTTAGTTGGAGGTCTGTCAAATGACTACATTGCTCCAGATTGGATACATGTCAGGATGTCTTCTTCACTGACTTTGGAATGTTAATGCAAGCCAATACCCTCATACAGGGATGCCAAACATCTAGAAAGTTGAGTTGAAGTACACATCTTCCGTCTGGGTCATTACACAACTGAGGACAACATTCCTATAAGACACCCAAGCAAACACTGAACAGCTTGAAGAAATCTGTTGTACTGAACAAGATGAATCAGGGAGGCAATTTTTTTTAAAAAAAAGTCAAATTAAGGCGCACACTGCTTTTGCAACTTCCCTGTTAATTTGAACCTATATATATCTTGAAAGAGTGCTCCGTTTTCAGCTTCCCTGCTTCTCAGCACCTTGCCTGTGTTTCCAGAGTTGCCATTTCAGACCAACTGCCTGTTGTCTAACTATGAACAAAAGCTGCCTGGCCTGACCCACTGCTTCAGTTTGATGTTTTGCCTGAATTGCCTGTCCTGTCCATTTACTTGCACTTCTGTGCCTGCTGTCTATTTCAACCTCATATATGTGCCTAACAACACACCTGTGCAATTCCTGACCAGCGTTTCTCCTACACCTGCAGCTTCTGCTGTAGTTAGCACAGCAATGACAAATCCAGCTTCCTCCAATTGTTCCGTTGCCTCAGACGCTGGACACCAAAGGGGGAAAGCAACGATTGGAGGAAACCGTATTCCTCATCAATCTGCTAACAGCAGCAGAGGTGTGGGTGGAGGATCGGTGGTCTGCTTTCCATAAAGAAAAGGTATTTTAAAAAAGAAGCTTCAATGTAAAGTTTAATGAATGAAAGTGCCCCTGTTTTTAAAAGTATTTTAAGACACCGGGCACTTATTCATTAAACTTTACATTCACTTTAAAGAGTAAGCCTAGGTGATCTCAGGAGTGTGCACGTGTCTTTAGCCATCAGGCAGCAGTATCTGCAACAATGTTTATAGCAATGTTATACATAATTGCAAACTCTGCTGCCATAGAGTGTCTAGAATTCTATAGCAGATGTGTTTGCAAATATGTACAATATTGCTATAAACATTGTTGCAAACACTGCTACGAGATGGCTAAAGACACGTGCCGAATCCGGAGCTCACCTCGGATTACTCTTTAACAAAGGAGACCAAGAGAACTAAGCAAAATGGATAATAGATGTATATTGGAAAGTTGTTTAAAATGTTATGTTCTATCAAATCCATTAAGTTTACTTTTGACTTTACTGTCCCTTTAATGTAATTAGGACATGTAATGACAAATACAAACCTATGTTATCTTGGTTATCTACATTTATCTTATCTTTGCCTTAGATCACTTTTTAAACCAGTATACATTGTTGTATTAGCATATAGTATTAATATTTCTTAACATATTCCTCTATTAGTTAGTACTGTGGTTATATTGTCACGGCTTTATCAATAAAGTTGAGTGGCAGCTGCCTTTGTCGTGTCTTACTTATCTGCCATGGAGAGCTTGTTTGTTTGCTGCTTATAACTGCTGGTAATTTCATTGTGCACACGCTGGACAAGTTCCTCATCAATGGCATACTGGATTGCACTCTGGATCACATCTAGCCACCATGGAGATGAAAAATGGACCTGTAATGAGCAAATTGATATGTTTTATATAGTCTGATCATGCCCTGGGCTTTCATTTCTACTTTGTTAAAGAAGGTTTCTTGATTCAGATTTTTATTTTCAATTGGTTTTGTTCTCTTGGTATATTTTGTTTAAATGCATACCTAGGTAGGCTCAGGAGTAGCAATGCACAACTGGGAACTAGCTGGTGATTGGTGGCTACACACATATGCTTCTTGTAACTGGCTCATGAGATGTGTTCAGTTAGGTCCCAGTATTGCATTGCTTCTCTGGAGGTGACTTTACCTATGTGTTTACCTCCACTGCAGAGGTTAAACACAACAGAATAAAGTTCCGATGTAAACAAATAAGTAAAAATGCAAATCATGCGATCATGCGATTTCAATTATTGGATCAGGTTTGGGGGGAGTGCCTATGACGCTAAGCACGCCCTCCATCCCATTTAGCAAGTGGCTATGGCTTCAGAACAGCCAAATGGCTAGTTCCATGCCGTCCTAATGGCGCTAAAGCAGGGAACATCCAAGTGGCGGGAAGGGGTAACACCAATGTCACACTGTGTATATCCTTAGTGGAAGCACACCCTGTTGTTTTCTTTTATCAGATGGTAAGAGCCACAAGTCATCACATGTTGGAATCTATACCCAAACTGTTATGCCCACAAGATTACCAAGAAAAAGTGCAGACAAGCAGTGAAGGCAGAAGGCTTCTGATCATGCACTATGGTCCGCAGATGTTACTTGCCAAACATAGCCTTAAAGTAATAAAACTTCAAAAAAGTGTGCAAAGATGACCAAGTAGCTGCCTTACAAACCTGATAAATAGAAGCAATTTGCTTATGAAACAAAACATAATGAGACAAACACTGATCCTTCTGAGATTGTGTGAATCCTTGCAGAATCATAAGTGCAGTAAAACCCTGTTTAGGGTTATAAATTGACTAAGCACATGAGGTACATAGCTGAACGGGGGGACACATGAGAATCCTTACAAAGCAAAGTAAAACCGGAAGAGGTTAAATTATCAGTGGGGCTCCCTTCTAAAAGGTCAGCTGACAGACCAAAGGCCTTGAGATGGCCTAATTTGCTCCATAGAAACAGTAAGGAAATATCTTAAGTATCAGAGATAGACTGTAGCAAATAAGCTGTACAAAGCACACAGATAGTTAACCCCTAATGGATAAAGGCACTGCAAGGAGGAAATGATCATCAGATTGGTTAGAGGATCCTTCACAAAGACAAGTAGATCTGCACTTCACTTTCACCCCTAATCAAGGAAGCAAAAGAAAATGATTGAGGAACATGGGAAGTAGAACGTATTTAAAGCTCTGGTGTGTTGGGGTGTCTTTTTGCCCCCTGCTAGTGGTCAGGAGTAAAGAATAAGTGATACATTTAAAATCCACTATACTAAGATTACATGTCTTGGTTGTAGTTGCATCCTATGTATGGAGTCTCTAAATGAGAACAGGGGACAAAAAAATTGTACTTAAACAAAACTATTTGTAATATATGTATGGAAATAGTGACCAGGTATTTGCACTTAAAATTTAGATAGATTATGTCCTTGCAGCTAACTATTCAAACTGGTATTGTGCAAAAGCTGTTTTTCTTCTATTCTGCGATAGAAGTAGCCAATCACCCGTAAAAGTCCATGAAAGAGTCAACTGAGTAAAGTGTAAATGAGCCTTCTCTGTTCTCAGAGAGATTAAACAAGCTATGTGATTCTAAATATATCATACATTTATTTCTATTAGCCTGTTTGTCTATACTGTACTTTTATTAACACCACCTGCTTTGTGGTAATGTGCTTGTGCCACACTCCCTAGAGGCCGAAAAGCAAATTCTATAACCTAAACTAGCTATTGATTTGCAGTATGTTGAAGAAAACTTACATTACAAAATTAGCTTTTCCCCCTCTCTAAGGAGTTTTGGGCAAAGACTATTTTTACACAAAACAAGAGGTGTTTAAGGTCCTTCTAATTGCCCAACATGTTCCACCCCAAGAACTGGACAACAGCATTGCGGTTCTTGAATTCAAGGCAAAAATATTATTTTTTATCAACGATTTAGAAAAAAAAAAGTTTCTTGTGTGTTTGTTTAATAATTATAAATGTTAATACTACGGAATATTAGAAACGAGGATATTAATAGTTGTAATATCATGTAGATCGAAAAATGTAATTGCAAATAACACTAAGAATATAAATATACAACCCCAATATACAATCAATACAAATGTTGTTTTATTCTTTACTTTGTCACACAATAATTTTCAATTCTGCCGAAATCGTAGATTCTCCAAACAGCACACAATTACCTTTCGTTGTAGCTCCTTTAAAGTCTGTAACACTGGCTGTAAGGCCTGGTGAGCTTCGGTGACTTCGGCATTTGATTTGCTCATATAATGTTGCTGAAGTTGTTTAGCCTAAATTTACAAAGATACAAATTGTTTGAACTATTTTATACCAGTATTACATGTATAATACAATTACTGTGTTTGTCAGAGATAAACGTAAGTCAGTCACCAATTATGTCCCAGTACCTTTCACAAGTATTCTAAAAACTACACTATAGTGGTAAACCCATACCGGCTTGAAAACCAAGGAGACTTATCACATTAATAATATCTCATCTCAGGGAGTGTTTAGAAATGGCTTTCTCAATTTGTTAAATTTGTTTTGCTTTCTAATGAATCTCATTCTCTATATTTATTACATAATTAAGTCCTTATTGGTAGGCTATGAGTTTCACGTTTCCATGAGGACTCTAATCTCAGACTTTTCCTCTTCCACTGTGTTTCTTGACTCATGATTCAGTCATACAATCGGCTTTACTATGTAAAAAGTAGAATTCACTTTTGGAGCCAAGCTCTTAGAAAATAATTGATCAATGCAGATGATCACGTGGTAAAACATTAATAAAGAAAAACTTAGCTTCACGTGTCTGGAGCTGTATATGGAAGCATGAATGCTTTCAACAATGTTATACATTGTGCAAACATATCTACTGTCTAGTGATCAAAATCTCTTTCTGCTGCAATATAGTGCTTCAGACAACGAATACCATGAGAATGAAGTAAATTTGATAAAAGATGTAAAATTAGAGACTTTTTTCTTTTTAAAGGGATAAAAAACTGCTAAGTACAACTACAGAAGTATGGATACTACTCAACATTATATTGTTTTTCCTCCTGTACATGCAACTCTCTATAAAGCCATTCTCTCATTTTAACCCATTACAAAAGCCAGGTAAAGCTCTGCTTCATTATACTGGGTACAGCCATATTGGTACGTGCGTATTTTTGCACCCTGTGACAGTAGCAGTGTACCTTCACAGATCAGTGACATTGTTGGCTTTTTGACGACTGCACCTTGCACTTTGGTTTAACTTGCACAATAGAAAGCACTTTTTTTTCTCACTTTAAAAGTTATATAATGAATATACTTTCTTCTATGTGCGTTTCCTAGTTAGCCGATTTTACTTTAGATTTGTTATTCATTTAGTTATTGTTAAGTAAAAATACAAAATATACTTATTAGTCTTTGTCATCTTGAATAATTTTGTGGGAGCTGTGCCTCTATTGTATTTGTATTGTATTACTTTTTAAAGTTTGTATTATGGCAAAAAAAAGTATACAACGAATATAAAAGGGAAATAATATAGAGCAATACAGCTACTGCAAAAATGTACAGCTCCCACTCTGTATTGTGCACTCTAAACTGAAGCGCATGATACGGTTTGTCAAGAAGACAACTTATCACTGATGTGTGAATGTGCACTAATTCTTTACTCGGTACAAGAAAGCTTAAAGGGCCACTAAACCCAAAATCTTTCTTTCATGATTCAGGTAGAGAATACAAATTTAAACAACATTACAATTTACTTCTATTATTTATTTTGCTTCATTTTTTAGATATCCTTAGTTGAAGAAAAAGCAATGCAAATGGTGAGCCAATCACAAGAGGCTTCTATATGCAGCAACCAATCAGCAGCTGAGCATATCTAGATATGCTTTTCAGCAAAGAATATCAAGAGAATAAAACAAATTAGATAATAGAAGTAATTTAGAAAGATGTTTAGAATTGCATTCTCTTTCTAAATCATGAAAGAAAAAATGTGGGTTTCATGTCCCTTTAAATTCCAAGATAGCAGGGGCCCATTGTGAAGATTCAGAGCTTCACTAACCATCACTTTTGAAAAGATAAAATAAGAGAATAGCTTTGAAGAGAGCTGCAGGCACAGGAGGAAAACAACAGTATGGCTAGCAGCAACCATGATACTGTAGTTTAATGTTCCTTTAATTGTATGCTGTATCTGAATCATGAAAGAAAAATATTAAGTTTCATGTCTCTATGTTTACAGCGCTGTGAAATCTGTTGGCGCTCTACAAATACCTGATAATAATAATAATAATGTCTCTAAACTAAATTTGAAACTACCAGGAACTATATAATTGTGTGCTCAACTGATGAGGACAACTATACTGGAGGACAGCTTGAGAAGCATCAAACGCATATAGGTTTCTAGTGTTATTTGCTTGGGCATGAACATTGTTTTTATATCAGAAGTTCACGTTTTTAAACATTACAGAATAAAGTTGTTGTTTTTTAGCTGAAATGATTTTACAGAATTTGAAAACTCAAACAATACTGCAATGTGTAGAGGCGTATCAATATATCAAAAGCTAAATACAGACCATAGAATTACATTATTACAATTACACGTCTACAGCTGTGGCTTTGACTGACAACGGTCCCTCAAAAAACAAACAAAAAAAAAACACCTGCCCCACACAATCAAATTAAGAGAAAACAGAAACCCCGTCCCCCACCCTATTAACACCCCCCCCCCCCAGGTAATGCCAAAAACTCCTTGTGAAAAGCGGGTGCCTACTGTCTATGTGTTTCCTAAAATGTTTCAAAGGTTCCCTTTATATGATTATATCAACATTAAGTTACACTGTCCCCTGCAAAACTGGTTATCTCCATCCTCCCCAGCCCGATCAACCAAACCAATATATGCTAATCTTAGTACCCCCCTATTACTTCTCTTTCCTCAACATCCAATAAAACCACACTTTCTGAAATTGCTCAGGAAGCCCCTGTAACCACGCTGCCATTTCTGACATGGTATACGTGTCTGTGATTTTATCACCTCCTGCCATGATGGTGCCCCTACCTTCCAATGTCTAGCGATACATATTCTCAAACATGTGCAGAGTATTTTGATAAACTTATTAATTGTTGCGTTGAATGGCCTCACCCTGTCATGTAATAATGCCTGAGATATTGTCAGAGTTATATTCTCATCTAGCAAATTCCCTATCAGATCTGAAGGCCTCCTCTAGATGGTTGGACCCTTGAGCAATCCCACCACATATGTCTGAATGTCCCCTTTTCCTTTCCTGACAACCTCTAAAGCATTTTCCCTGGTGTGGTGGTGTGTAGTCTGCTGTCATTTCAGGCGTCAGGTACCATCTAAAAGATACTTTAATGCAATTTTCACTCATGTCCGCGCTGAACAATCCTTTACAAGAATTTAGTAACAACTCATCCCAGTCACTTTTCTCCTGCACCTCCATTATATCTCTTTCCCATCTCTCCACCAAGGGAGATAGTTTAATATTTTACTTCTTGAATCAATAAATATATTTGGGAGATCAATCGTTTTCCTCTAGATGGGGCCCCCAACATTCTTTCTAGTACTGTAAGCGGTTGGGCATGTCTATGTGTTGTAAATTTGGATATAGCTGAAGAAATCTGCAAGTATAGAAACCAGTTCAGTTTCTCTGGGCCAATTTTATCCTGAACCTGAGTAAACGTGAGCATTCCTGTGTTAAGTAAGACATCCGCCACCCTATATAGACCCTTGTTTTCCCATTTACCCACCAACTTTCTCAACTCTTGGGGTAACAAGAATTTAACTGGTATTAGTAATGATTCGGGCCTGCATAATTTCAATTCCTGGGTGATCCTATTCCACAAACTAACTGTTTCCGGCGTTACTGGAGATCTATAGTTAGATGATTTTTTATATACCTCTGGGTCCCATAAAATATCTGCTGAGCTATCACATCCCGCAATCTCCGCTTCTATCTTTGGTCAGGCTATAGCTCTAAAGTTTTTACCCAATATAACGGCCGGGGCCAACCTGGAGGTCTGGTAGTATTCCACCAAGTTTGGGGCTCCTACTCCCCTCACCTGCCTATGTTGTTTCAGCAGTTGCAAGGCTATTCTCGCCTTCCTGTCTCCTCTCAGGAACTTTATTAGGTCTTCCTGCAAGGTCCTTAGTTCTGAAATGGGTATCCTAATAGGTAAGGCTCTGAAGAGATACATTAATCTTGGAAGGACATTAATCTTAATGGTCATCAGTCTCCCATACCACGAGAAGTTACCTCTTTTCCACTTCTCCAAATCTTTCCTAATAGTCTGAAATGTTATCATTTAGTTTAACCCCTAAATGTGTTATGTGGCTTTTCACCCATGAAAATTCAAAATTCAATTCTATGACCTTCTTAGTGTGAGGGGGAAGACAAACCGTCAGTGCTTCGCACTTATCTAAATTGATTTTATATCCTGAGATCTCCGAGTACTCCCCCAGGATTTTATAGAGGTTGGGCAGGGAAATCAGAGGCTTGGAAAGCGTTAGTAAGACGTCATCGGCAAACAACGTTAATTTATATTCAGAAGATGCTAACTGAATCCCTGAGATGTCCTCCGAATTCCTTATACACGACGCCAAAGGTTCTATACAAATAGCGAACAGCAGCGAGAGCGGACACCCCTGTCGGGTCCCATTCAAAACATTAATATGCATCGAGAGGTATCCTGCCTCTCCCACCACCGCCGTCGGACGTGAATAAATGCATCTAAGAGCTTGGATAAAAGCCCCCCTAAATCCCATGGCTGCTAGTGCCATAACCATGAAATTCCAGTCTACTCTATCAAATGCTTTTTCTGCGTCTAGTGACAGAAGTAGAGCTGGTTTCTCAGTAGCGATCAAGTAATCTACCAAAGTCAAAATTCTCCTGACATTATCAAGGGCCTCCCTATCCCTAACAAACCCCACCTGATCCTGGTGGATCAATGAGGGTAAAATCAATTTCAGCCTGTTCGCCATAATTTTTGCGAAGAATTTTATATTGTGGTTTATCAGGGATATCGGCCAATAATTTTGGCAGAGTATTGTATTCTTCCCTCCCTTTGGTATCACTATAATATTTGCCTGCAACGACTCCTGAGGTAACTCCCACCTTTCCATGATGCCATTACAGAAGTTGACCAGATGAGGTAATAGCTCTTTCTTGAAAAGTTTGTAGTATTCCCCTGTCAGGCCATCAGGCCATCAGGCCCCGCTGCCTTGCCCACCTTCAGGTCCTTAATTACCCCTAAAATTTCTGAACTCGTAATCTTTGAGTTAAGTTTCTTGAGGTCTGTGTCCTCAAAAGTTTTTAATCTCGCCTTTTCTAAAAAAATCTAGTTATCTGTGGAGCGGTACCCCCTGTGACCAACTTTTCCCCATCGTAAAGATGCTCATAGTATTGGGTGAAAATGTCTGCGATTTCCTGCGGATTTGAGGTAAGAGCCCCATTCTTCATATATATTTTAGGTATAGAAAATAATTTATTCCTCTCCCTCAATTTATATGCTAGGTATTTGTCCGGTTTGTTCGCAAAGACAAAGTAGTGAGCTTTCAACCTCAAGGCCGCTCTTACAGAGGCATCATTTAATATTCTGGCCAACTCCCTTCGCTTAGCTACGAGTGACTTATATATTCTATTAGATAATGTGTGTTGATGTTCCCTTTCCAGTTTCTCAACCTCCCTCTGCAGTGTGTTTACCAATTGAGTCGAGTTCTTATTCTTTATCGACTTCTCCTTAATGAGAAGTCCTCTCAGAAAAGGTTTATGGGCAGCCCAGACCACTAGGGGGTTTCTAACCGAGCCAGCGTTCATATCCCAGTATTCTTTCAATGCTTTCTGTATTCTCCCATGTATTTCTGGATTCTTAAGTAATGTCGGGTTATATGTCCATGATTGGTGCCTAGAAAAGTTAAGAATCCCTGAGCGTTCTAAAGACACCAGGGAGTGATCTGACCAGACACACGTTTGAGTGCGCGACGCCACCAAATTGGGAGTTAGGATTTGGCTAACATAGATATAATTGAGAGTGGTATATGTTTTATGAGCTGGTGAGTAATAAGTATAGTCGTGGCCTAAATTGCCTACTGCCCCCCATGAATCAACCAGATTATGCTCTTCCAGTAAATCTCTAATTGACTTAATTATACTATTATGTCTGTGTTGTTTGCTAGATATCTTTGAGGTCCCTGCCGCTAAAAAGGAGTCATGTTGACATTAAAGTCACCCGCCAAAATTATTCTAGTATGGGACCACTGTGTGAGCAGTTGTGATATCTGATGAAAGAAAGCATTTTGTGTTTCATTAGGGGTGTATATGTTACATAATGTGATTTTTGCATCTTGGAACGTGCCTTGGACTATCACGTATCGTCCTTCTCTGTCCCTAAGTACCTTATCAGTTACAAGGTCAAGAGACCTATGTATCAGAATTGATACCCCCTTTATTTTAGAATCAGATGTGGAATGAAAATTTTGCGAAAAATGGTGTGACCAGAACTTTGGAATGGTTGGCGTCACAAAGTGAGTCTCCTGTAAAAATATTATCTTGGCTTTTAGTTTCAAATATTATGACATAGTGGTTCTCCTTTTAATGTCTGTGTTAAGTCCCCTGACATTGTGGGAATTTAAAGTCAGGTTAAGAGCCATCACAACTTAACCACCCCCTTTCTCTCTTTACACCTTGTATCACTATATCTGGAGACTTGACCAATGTGCCTTGATGTACCTTATTCCCTCTTTTACCCACTTACCGCCCCAGGTCTTTTGCCCTTCACCACTATACATGATTGGCATTACCTGGATTAAGAAAAACAACAACGAAAAACAACAAAAAAACAATAACAATAACTTTTTCAGTCCTAGCTGAACAACACTTCATATTAAACAAAACAAAAAAGCAGTTGTATTGTAAAATTCTCTAGATTAAATAATTACATTGGCGAATTTGTCTATAAAGCTGACACACCATCAACTGTTTCTGGAGAAAGTTCAATATGTCCCAGTCCACTGAGTTTCGCCCCGAGGGGCATAGTGTCAACCACAAAGTTTCTGTAGTTATCACCGGACACCTGCTAACCTTTACATTAATAATAGGCAATCCTCCCAGGAAGCAGGACCCTTAAGCTATTTGCTTGATGATGATTGTCTAGTATAATAACCTTTAAACAAATCAATGTTACAACCTGCAAAAGTGGAAACATATAAACAGCAAATTATTATACTCATTTGTCCGTTGATCCGTCGACTCATAAGACCATGAGTCCCTGAAACAAGAGTTCCTACATCATGTAGGCCTTTCCAAGAGCTCCAGAAAGCTCCTTATTTCGTTGCTGTCAAGGAACCACTCCTGAAACATCAGATCTTTCTATTCTTTTCAGGTATCCTAGACCACTTTTTCTGAAAGGGTTTTCCTCCTTGAAGCTCACCTCCTGTGGTTGATCTCTGATGAAGAAGAGCAGGAGGTTCCAATTTCAATCTCCTGCACACGTCTGGAATCTCCTCAGGTTCTTTAATGGAAAATGTCCTGTTCTCCCATGCAATGTGTAAAGCAAATGGGAACCCCCACCTGTATGGGACTTGATTTTTCCACATCAGAGAGGTAAGTAGTCTGAGGGCACCCCTCCTCTGCAGTGTCCTCAGGCATCCTGAAAGAATTGGATGACATTACTTTGATACTTGAATGTGGGGTTTCTTCTGGCTGCCGCCAGAATTTCCTCTCTCTCTTGGTATCTAAGCATCTTAATAATAATATCTCTTGGAGGTTCCTCTCCTTTAGGCTTGGGCCTAAGAGCCCTGTGGGCCCTCTCCATCTGAAATTTCTCCTTTGAAACAGATTAAGTAGATATGTGTTCAATTCTTTGGGATTCACTGATTCAGGCACTCCTTTCAGACGTATATTGCAGCGGCGGCTGAGATTCTCAAGGTATTCAAGCTTATCGTATATATCTTCAATTTCATGTTGCTGGGAAGACACTTGAGATGTGATGTCGTTTAAACCTTCTGTCAAGGCATCTCCACTTTCCTCAAGAGAGTCTACTCTCGTACCTAACTCTCCTACTTCCTGTTTCAGCTCTGTTAAGCTGCTGGTCACAGTGTTCTGCAAGGTTTCCATTTTTTCTAAAAGCTTCTCGAAGTTTGTGGTAATGTCTTGCTTTGAAACTAAATGTTCTAGATCCGCTTTCGTTATTGGTGACTGGTCTCCTACCCCTGCCTGGGGTCTTACGTCAGGATCCCTTTCCTCATCTGACTGGAGTGTTTGCTGATCTGGGGGCTTCCCCCCTCTCGTTGATTTGAAGAAAATGGTTGCTGCAGACTGCTTGCTCATTGGTGTTGTCTTTGCATTCCTTTTAGCAGCAATGATGTAAGTTCACCACTACTTGCTTAGGTAGTATTTCTATATAACCCCTGTCAGAGCCAGCAGTGTTATGTCGCAGTACCCCTCTGGATAGTGTTAATTTACTTTCCACCTCCTACTACATGTGTGTTATTCCAGTCTCAGGGTGTGTAACTTTGCAGAAAGGCTTATGTTGTTGCTAGAACTATATGTTCCAAATTATCACCAGAGTGAATATAAAAGTTGTTAAAATGTAGGTTTTATCCCATTTTACAAGGGTCTGTTAGATCCCGCTGCAGCTTATGTATAGCTATTAGTGTGGATACTGCTGCTTACATATCAAGTCTTCTGTTTATATTTGCGTATACTTTTCCTGCTTTATCTTTTGACATAAGTCTCAAAATGCCCTTCTGGGCAACCAACAAGTCCCTTTATACAGTCCGGTTTTGTTATATTTCTATGCATAAGTGCTTTTACCTATTATGCATTGCCTGCTTCTCTTAATTAATCTCCCCTGTGGAGCCATATATTAGCCGGTGCTTAGGAGCTGACGCCATCTAGTAAGCTCTTACTGCAGGTGAGAGTCACTCTATATCCCCAACATATGTTCCGACTGCACCCCCGGGGCTAACTGCATGTAAGTCTGGATGGCTCCGAAAAGATGAGTGAAATAACTCTCTTACTTACGCCACGTGGGTTGACAGTATGGCCGCCAGCTTGCGTCTCTGCAGGCCTCTGCCTGAGTGCCTTCCGTGTCAACTGCTGATCCTCACTGATGAGCTCAAACAGGCAGCCAAGCGATCCGTTTAGTGGTTGAACAAATATGGCCTTAAAATCCTGCTGTGATCATGCCATAATCGCCTCTCTCTAACTGCCCGGAGCTCTGCACTTATGCGACCAATTCCTTGGCCTCCTTAGGCTCCGCCCCGAAGTTGTTGTTTTTTAAATGAAATAATTTTTATTACCCACATTCCCAAACCCAAAACATCAGGGAAAATACAGACATTAGATCCTGTAGGTACATCTAACAATAAGAAATAATCAGTTCGTAGGAAAAAGAAATGTCTCGCTAGATTACTTCATATAATGAGGGAAACCTCCAGCTATAAAGGCTCCTCATAGTCTTTATGTATGATTTTCCAGGTGTCAGACAGAGGTTAAATACTGATCAACAGCCATAAAATTAAGCTATATCAGTCTCTATCGGCCCTCTCGACTTTCTTGTGGGGTGGGATTGGTTTTGCTTTATAGTCTCCTGAGCTATATCATTGTCCAGTTGTCGTCACACCATCTTCAGTAGGAGACTTGCAGGTATGGGGGGTAATATAATGAAAAAAAAAAAACCTCCAACTTTAACCAATCTCAGTAACACTTTCTAAAAGAGCCTGACTTTAACCAAACTGAGAAAGATCAGAAATACAAAACAGATATTAAAATAACACAAAAGAATAACAAGTAACAATAACTGCACGAAACAAATATGGTGGTTGGTAGCTCAGCATTGTACTCTATATCTCCAAGCTCATGGCTGAAGATCGTGTACCTCTTCAGTCTTTCAACTAAGCTATCCAGCTTTGTATGTCCACCTCTTTTCTGATTTCAAAACCTCCCATTAAAGCACCCTTATACTACATCTCCTCAGTCTCCCGTCTCTACACTGCGGGTCAGTATGTTATTGTTTTCTAGTATCCAATAAAACCATACTTTTTGGAATGTGGATTCTGTGTCCTGTATAAATGCTGCTGACTCGTACATTTTATAAACCAGTTGAATTTTAGTCAGAACTTCTGACCAGGAAGGGATTTCTGTTTTCCAGTACTTAGCTATAACTGTTCTCGTGGTGGTGCATAGAATTCTAATAAAGGTGTTAATGTCTTTGTGTAGCCTGGGAATACCTTCGTGAAGTAATGCTTGAGCAGGGGTGAGATGAATCTGTTCGTCCAGGACCTTCCCCAGCAGCAAAGATAATTCTCGCCATATCTTTTTAACTTTAGGGCATTCCCACCACATATGTATATAGGATCCTATAGTTTTACAGCCCCTGTAACAAAAATTAGAGTTCTCCTTCCCCATGTATGCTGTCTTTACTGGGGTCAGATACCATCTAAAGGATGTCTTTATAACATTTTCCCTCAAGTCAGCGCTAATAAGGCCTTTACTAGCCTGGTGTAATATCTCATCCCATTTGTCCAGCTCAATTTCTTTATCTATGTCTTTTTCCCAATTTAGCATTAACGTATTCTTAGAACGTGTTCTCATTTCTTGTATGGAGATATATAGTCTAGAGATTGCTTTTTTAGGTCTAGTCGTTGCCGTACATAGTTGCTCAAGAACAGTTTGTCGGTTATGTGTCGGGTGTTTAGCTGTGCGTGTACGTATAGCTGAGGTTATCTGGAGATATAGAAACCAGTGCAGAGGGATAGGGTCTAGTTTCTGTTGTAACTGGGTGAAGGTCAGCAGCGCGCCCTGTGAGTAAAGGTCAGCTATACAAGCCTTTGTTTTCCCATTTTTGGATCTGTTTTTTGAACTCTTCACTAATAATATATTTTAGAGGTATTATTTTTGAATGTGAGAAGTTAATTTTCTCTGATTGTTTCGATGAAGGCCATTGCTGTTTGGTGGTTAGTGTGGTTTTATTCCTATAAGTATCGTGTCCATTGAGTAAGTCATTGCACCAGAGGATGCCATCCGGCGTCTCCTGACCTGTCATCTCCGCCTCTAGGGCAGGCCAGAGGATATCTACTTGTTGTCTGCCAAGTATTGAGTCTTGTGCCAGTCTAGCAGCTTTGTAGTAGTCCAGTAACTTGGGGGCACCCACCCCTCCCAGCTGTCTGTGTTTGTTTAGAATTTGATGTGGAATTCTCGGGTGTCTATTGTCTCGTAAGAACCTGTTTATATCTCTCTGCAGATTATCTATGTCTGTGACATTAATTTTAATTGGAAGTACTCTAAACAGGTAAAGTATCCTTGGTAGGATCGTCATCTTAATAGCGGAAAGCCTCCCGTACCAAGAAAAACCCATCTTTCTCCATTTCCCTAGGTCAGATCTGATTGATTTGAACAGGGGAGTGTAGTTTGTTTCGTATAGTTTTGAGGAATGTGATCTCAATTTTATTCCTAGATATTTTAGTCCTTCCGGTACCCACCTAAAATCAAAGTTCGCCTCTATCAATTTAATAGTGTGTTTTGGGATAGAAATGGGGAGCGCCTCGCATTTATCTGCGTTGAATTTATAGCCTGAGATCTGAGAAAACAAATGGATTGCCTGGTATATATAAGGCAAAGTGTGGAGTGGTTTTGAGATAGTAAGTAGTACATCATCCGCGAACAAGGTGATCTTGTGATGTATGTCCCCAATCTCCAGACCCACTATATCAGTAGAGTTTCGTATGTAAGCAGCTAGTGGCTCTATGCAGATTGCAAAGATCAGGGGGGAGAGAGGGCAGCCCTGTCTCGTACCATTCAGAATAGATATGTTACTCGATTGGTGTCCTATTGCTCTAACATATGCTGTGGGTGCCGAGTATAAGCCTGTAATGGCCTTCAAAAAATTACCTTCAAATCCCAGTTCCGAAAGCAGAGCTAGCATATATTTCCAATCCACCCTATCAAATGCCTTCTCCGCGTCCAGTGATAGGATCAGAGAAGGCACTTTTCGGTCGTGTAGGAAATCTATCACCGATATCATCTTTCTAATGTTGTCTGGGGCTTCCCTATCTTTAATAAATCCTACCTGATCTGGGTGAATGATGTGGGGCAAGATATGTTTCAGTCTATTGGCCAAGATTTTTGTGACTATTTTGATGTCCTGATTAATCAGGGATATGGGCCTGTAACTACTGCAAAGACTAGGATTTTTCCCCTGTTTTGGTATAACCACAATCTTAGCTCTAAGAAGGTCAGTAGGTATCTTGCCCCCTTCCATTATATGGTTTGCAAACACCACTAAATGTGGAACCAAGGCCTCGCGAAACGCCTTACAGTATTCCCCAGGAAATCCATCAGGTCCCGGGGCTTTACCAGGTTTGAGGTCTTTGATAGCTGAGATCACCTCAGCTCTTGTGATCTTGGCATTTAGGGTAGCTCTAGCCTCATCATCTATCGGTGTCAATTTAGCTTTTTGTAAGAAGGAGTCAAAGGTAGCCTTTGTCGTAAGATTATGGACCACCTTTGTGCCATCATATAACTGACTGTAGAATTGGGAGAATGTGTCAACAATTTCCTGAGGGTGTGTGGTTATGTGACCGTTTGGTGTTTGGATGTTTGGTATAGAGAGAGATTGGCATTCATCTCTGATTTTCTTTGCCAGGTATTTGTCAGGCTTATTGGCAAAGACAAAGTAGTTTGCTTTCAATCTATGTGCAGCTTTTACAGATTGTTCATTTAATATGGATTGTAGCGTTTGTCTCTTGCCAATCAGCTCAGCCAATGTAGCTTTAGAACCATTCTGTTTGTGTAGCTTTTCAAGAGAAGTGATTTCAATATTTAAATGTGTAATAAGAGCCTCTCTCTTCTTTTTATGTAGTGTTTTTTCTTTTATTAGTATACCTCTTACTACTGCCTTATGTGCTGCCCAGGGTATAATAGAGTCATCCGTAGAGTTTACATTGATCTGCCAATATTCTTTTAAGTTATTTAGGATTTTGTCTTTGATAAGTGGGTCTTTGGTACAAAATGAGTCATACGTCCATGTCTTTGTCCGTTTTGGGTCTGAAAGATCACCTAAGGTAAGCAGTGTCAAGGAGTGGTCAGACCATACACATGGGTGAATGTCTATAGAGCGTACTACTGGTTGCAGAATCTGACTAGTGAACACATAGTCTATTTTTGAGTAGCTATCGTGGGCTGATGAATAATAGGTGGTACTCCCATCCCCCCCATTTAGGTGTTTCCAGGTATCCTGCAGTGTGTGTTGACCTAAAACCTCCCAGATGTTTCTAGCCATTACTCTCTGCCTTTGTTTTTTTCTAGATTGTTGAGTGAGTGTTTGCTTAGTCAGCACCTGGAGGTCAATGTTAAAATCCCCTGCTAATATTATTCTCAGTCTAGACCAACCTGTTAACATATTGGAAAGGGTGTTAAAAAACTTATCTTGTTGTTCATTGGGAGCATATATATTACATAGGAGAATCTCAGCATTCCCAATTTGTCCAAATACCAATAGGTATCTGCCCTCTTTATCTGATATGGTCTCTTTGTGGATAAATGGCAATGCGGAATGTATTAAAATAGAGACCCCCCCCCTTTTTTGAGTCTAACACTGAATGAAACTGCATTGGGTAATCTCTTGCCCAGTATTTGGGAATCGTATTTTTTAAAAAATGAGTCTCCTGAAGATAGATAATATTAGCCCTTAGCCTTCTGTAATTTGACATAGCTGTCCTTCTCTTGATATCTGTGTTTAATCCTCTCGCATTGTGCGAGATCAAGACTATCTTAGGTAAAGACATTCCACTGGGTAAAATAAGTCTGCATACTATACCTACTCTGAGACAGTAGCCAACCCCTAGTTTCTACCGGGATAAGTGTATAACCCTCTTTTCTCTGGGCCAGTGAACCTAGCTGCCTTTCCAATGCCCAACCATCCTGCAGTAGGTCTTTCCTTGGTGAACTTATACTAGTCATACATTGTTTTGTGCATTTAAATGGTAAAAACATATAACAAAACAGTAACAGTAACAGTTGATATTGATTAAACTTTTGAATACACATATATCAAAAACTAACACATGTCAATTGCGCTGTGCAGCCCTCACAGGAGGTGCCTGCTTAACACAGTCTCATGTGAGTGAAGAACTTAAGTCAGACCTCTAGGTCTGGTACCTGTTTGACCTCACGGTCATCGTTAGTGTCCTCTGGGTGTAGATACTCCCGAAATTGGTTCTATGGGTGATATAGCTCAAGTCTTAGATTTCTTCTTAGTCGCCGTCCTCCATTTTTCTCTTTGGGGCTTCCCTCTGGATGAAGATGGTGCAGAGGAGGGGTGCATTGCTTCTGTGGTTGTAATCTCAGGTGGTTCAAGGTCTAGAAATTTGCATATCTCCGGGATCTCCTCGGTGGTTTTAATAGTAGTAATTTTGCCATTGCGGATCACCTGGAGAGCAAAAGGAAATCCCCAACGATATTGGATGTTGTTCTTTCTTAGAAGGAGAGTTAAAGGTCTCAGGGAATAGCGTCTTTGCAGGGTTTTGACACAGAGATCTTGAAAGAATTGGATTATGTTGCCCTGGAATTTGAACGTGGGGTTTTGTCTGGCGGCTATTAAGATTTTCTCTCTGTCAGGAAACCTTAGGAGCTTGATGATGACATCTCTCGGTGGCTGGTCTGGCTTAGGTTTAGCCCTTAGGGCTCTATGAGCTCTTTCGATTGGGCATTCAGCATCTGTTGGACTTCCAAGAATAGCGTGAAATAGCCGTTGGAGATAATTATGAAGGTCCTCTGCTCCTACAGTCTCAGGGATTCCTTTAAGCCTAATATTAGAGCGACGGCTCCTATTCTCCAAGTCTTCAATTTTTTCTTCCAATTCTGAAATAGCTTGGGATTGAGAAGCAAGGGAATTTGAGACTGTCGCAACTTCTTCTCCCATTTCATCTGTGGCCGATTCTAATGAGTCTACTCGGTTCCCCAGTTCCAGGATCTCAGTTTTGATTTCTGTGAGGCTGTTAGTAACTGTAGTTTGAAAGCTGTCAATTTTCCCCCACAGTTTTTCGAAGTTAGAAGTTATATCTTGTTTAGATACCAGGGCTCGTAGGTCAGCTTTAGTTGCAGGAGTGAGATCCTCAGCATTTTCCTCGATTTCAGATTCCATATCCTCCTCAGTATCCACCATGTTGTGATCTTGAGATTTAGGAGTTCTAGATGATTTAAAGAAAGCGTCTACCGATAAGGATTTCGTCCCCCTATCTCCTTTGGAGCCCTTTCTCGAAGCCATGGTATTAATAGTGGTAGTTCTGTTGTTTTATCCTGATCTTGTATCAGTAATTTAGTTTACTTGGAAGTATATTCACAGGTGTCTGCACCCTCTTTCCAAGAGACCTTTCTTGCTGTTGAGATCTTTATTAGATTTTCAGATATCTCTTATCCCCTTCACTAACTCTATAATTCTCTTCACTCATTTATAATGTTCATTTTTCTTCAGCATACTGTCTTTCTCTTCTTATGAAACATAGATGCATGCTTATTATGGAAGACAGTATTGAACAGAGAAACTGCGTAATGTTGTAAGAGTGGTAGCAAAGCGTGAGCTATGTTGTGGCTTCCCTGCCAAACTGCACAGGCAACATTATTTAAGTCTCTAACTCATTCTACATGCATGCTGTTTTATATTTGCAAAGTCTCCACAAACAATATTCAGAGTAGTAGCACCTATTAAAATGTGCCAGGATACATAGTAATAAAGCTGCTGTTAAATGACCAGGGATTTCAACTCAATATTTTAAATTCAGGTGTATGGTGTATCTGTGTGGTAGGCAGATCAAATTCTAAGTGCAATTTAAAATCACAAAACACCACCTTCTGAAATATTCATTATTATCCAAATCTGCCCAGCTTGTGATAAGGTGTTAAGGCCAGGAAGTGAAGAACATATATGTGTTAAAGTTGAATGCTACAGAGCTATATATATGTGGCAGTCTGTATGTTAGTCTCCCTCCACAACCGAGGAAAAAAGGAGAACCCTCGTGAGAGAAAAAAAAAAAGCTTTACTTGAAAACACCTTTATTTTTATTATTCTCTTCCTCTCCCTTTCTCTCCCTTTCTTTTTGCGTCTTCCTGCTTTAAATATCACTCAATCCTTATGAAACTGTGAGTCTTTCAAACAAGCTCCTCCCTTCCAACTCTCCAGCAGCTCTTAAGTTAGTATTAATGAAAAGTGTCTCTGCTCAGTTTACGTTGCACAGCTGTAGAGCAGGGGAAGGAGAAATGGCGGATTTTGGCGCCTTTTTGATTGTCCAGTTTAGGTACTCAAATCTGTGCCTCAATTATAGGGAATCAACTGTCTCTCACTTTAATTATATGTCCCCTCCACCACTCGGCTACCCCACTTGCAGGTTAAACACTTTGAGTTTCGTATATTACCTTGCTGGGGCCCAGCCCGAGATCCGGAATCGTCTGGTAGCTCCGGTAACAGGGGAAGCACCCTCCGGCCCCTGCTCTTGTGTCTCCCAGACCGGACCTGAAGCGAGTCACTCTGTGAGCCCTTATAAGCTTGACCGGGTAAAAAGACAGGCCAGACCCGCTCAGTGGTTATGCCGCAAAGACGACCTCCCTGGGGGTGCAGCCGCCGCTTGATTCTCCTTAACGTGAGACGGTCCCGGCACTATTAGTGTGAGATTCTGTGAAAGCAGTCGACTTCTGCACTGTGAGCACTCCGGAGCGGATCCCCGACCCCCCCGGAGTGCAAGATGTAGGTAGTAGGGCTGCCCGGTATGTTATATGGGCCTCCGGTAAGCGTGATGAGAGTGAGCCAGCAACACTCCAATTTCAGTTCTTAAACGAATGAAGAATGTCCTAGTGTATAGCTTAGCTTCTTGAAATGCTTTTTTATGTGCTATATCTCTGTTAAATATTATTTATAGGTTGTTAAGTTTTATTTTAATGGAGGAGCTCTTACTGAATGCGTCCTCTCTCGTTGCTGGCAAGCTCCGCCAGTTGTTGTTTTTTAAAGGGACATGATACCCAAATGTTGAAGCACTTGAAAGTGATGCAGCATAGCTGTAAAAAGCTGACTAGAAAATATCACCTGAACATCTCTATGTAAAAAAAAGGAAGATCTTTACCTCAAAATGTCCATAGTATTCAAATCCCAATGTAAAGAGACTTTAAGCAGCCCATAAGGATACTAGTCCTAGGACATGCAAGGGAGCGTGCATCTGGAATGTGCAGGCACAGTCTTGTTATTTCCCTATTCAATTTAAAGTGAAGGTAAAGTTTTCTCTTTCTGTATACATTATTTTATCTATCACCTTGCAAAATGCACAGTCGCTAACTTTGTTTTTTTTTTAACCTAACATATTTCTTTTAAAAATATATTTGTTCTACCCGACAGTTCTGTTCCAATCTCCGCCCACCGTCCATTTCCTCTCTCTTTAGCTTATAACGTATAGAGTGTTCCCACCCGCTCTATACGTGCCTACAATGCTCGTGCCCGGCTTCGTAAAATACAGCGCATGCGCAAAACATCCAGAATCTCACATAATGTGCATGCGTTAATTCCCTTTTGCATTACAAATAGCAAGCATCATGCAAGCGTCATTGATCTCGGCAACGCGCTTGGTTTTCAATGGAGGGGAAGTAACCTAACGCATGCGCAGAGCTTTTGAGATAGCGGTGACGTCAAATGACGGCCGCCTAACGGCCAGGAAGTCAATTGGCCAGAAACTCAACGTGACCAAAAAGCTGAAAAAAACAAAAAAAAAACGGGTTGAATCTAACGCTTGTAAGATTGCTGCTAATAAATTAAAAAACTAATAATAGAGATACATTTTAGGATTTTGATGAATGAAAGTACCATTGATTTTTGCTGTATTGCAGATAAGTGCACAGTAATACAGCTAAGTTTACCTTCACTTTAAGGAATTGTATTAAAAAATCTCACAAGATTTCAGTGAAATCTCATGAGATTACAGCAAAGCATAACATGACCTCAGCACTGCTGATGCTGATTGGCTGTTTTTTTCCCCCAACTGTTACCAGAGCACTCAGTATGTCCTCTGACTTGAATCCAATAGAAAACCTTTGGGGTATTTTAAAGAGAAAGAGGATTTAGTATGTCTTAAAAAGTAAAGGTGGACATAACAAAGTACTAAAAAAAATCAGTAATGAAAGGTGTACTGACTTTTGTTGCATTGAGTTCCTACTGTGGGGCCATTTTTTTTAAATATAGTAAATCTAAACTGTTAGTTTTTAATTTTACATAAGATCAAATACTCTACTGTTCAACTTAGAAGTAATGCAATTACTGTAAAATGATACAATTATGAATTATTAGACATTTAAGTGATTTTGTACAGTGGTGTACTCACTTCTGTTGTATGTATATATATTTATTATTTTCTTCCCTTAAATATATAATCCTATATTATAAAAGGCTAAGAATGTTTGTCCGATGCAGTCATGCGCAGTGGAGACTGCGCAAGGACAAAATTACTTGGCCTTAACCTCAGGCGCAAGATAGCTTCAGGAAGCTCCAGCACTCTCAGTTGTTAAGTTACAGCCGAGAGCTGGAGCTCCTGAAGCTCCAGGCATCTGTCGCATATGGAGTCGGAGCGAGATTGGTGCTCTGCCTCCATATGAAAGCAGATGCCTTATCGTTACAGATGGTGACACTGAGTGTCACCGTCTGTAACTATCTTCTGCTGGTGCCGGCAGGAGGTGTGGGTGGCTCAGAAGTGGAGAGGGGAGGGAAGGGGAGGGAGTGCCCTACACTACAGAAATTATTTTTTTAAAGGAACAGGGAGGGATGGGGCAGCTACACTACAAAAAAAGTGGTTTGGGGGTGCTACTAAATGGCGATCGTGGGAGGGGGGAGGTGGTGGGATTACTACACTACAGAAATAGGGATAGATAAATAGAGGGATAGGTATATTTCTTTCCTTAAACATTTTGGCCCGTGTACATGGGCTTTAACACTAGTTTAATATAATTAAATAATTGTTATATGAGAAATGCCCTTGTGAGTAATTTCCACTCCCTCTATTATTTAACTTTACCAGAAGCTCCTCTTATAATGGCAGCAGTACTGTACCTAGAATGATAACATGCTTTTATAACAATTTTACAAGGGAAAAATAATTAATTCTTAACCCTTTCAAACTGGGCTTATTTGTCTAAAGAAATAAGTAAAAATTGAAATCACGCAATCGTTGATGCGATCGCATGATTTCAATGATAGGATCGGGTCTGGGGGAGTGCCTACGACACTATGCACACCCTCCAGTCCACAATCCCAGTTAGGAAGCGGTTAAAGCTTCAGCACAGCCAAACAGCTAGGACTTTCCATGCAGTCCTAACGGCACTAAAGCCCAGCACAGTTAGGATGGCCTGGAACGTCGTAAAGGTGGGAAGGGGTTATATACACATTGGCCTCATAGCATTACCATACCTCATAAAATAAAATTCTAAAAATATATTTTTAAAAAAAAATCTAACTTCATACTTCATCTTCCAGTTTGTCATCACGTAATGTTGGAGGAATTCCTGGATGCTTTGCAGAGAGAAGCTCCATTAGGTTGTGTGTGGAATGTAGCCTCTATAAAGAAAAACAAAGAAAAATTAGAATACAAATGTATTTATCTATTCTGAGTACATCAACCTATAATGTGCTACAAATACAGAATTTGTTGCAGGGTCATCTCATAAACACATAACGTTTAATATATAACAGATTTATTAGTTTAATAGTGCAATACACAAAGATCTGAATTTGCACAGATCTTTGTGTGTCACACACAGCCACATTTAACTACCATTTACACATTTCACTATTTATGGCCATATTCAGAGTACATATATACAGTATATATATATACAGTATATATATATATATATATATATATATATATATATATATATATATATATATATATATAAGCAAAAAGGGAAATTTTCTGTCTCAAAACTAACAGTGTAAGTATGCAAATAATAGTCTTATTATGTAAAACCCCTGGTAGCGATCGCCCAAGCACTTCCAAAAGATCCACATACACAGATGTATAAATGAACAATCCCAAATGAGGTATATCAGGCGTTCACAGGTTGCCTCCTATTGATCAGTTAAAATCTAATAGCAGTTATGGGTCTTATAAACTTTACGCTTCCATAGCCATCTGTGTATTATTTACCGCTCTGCGGTTGTGCCCACTTACCACTGCTACAGAGGAAAACGCCAGTTATCCCGAATCCGTCCAGATACTCGCTGACTGAAGGCCCGCTCACGGCCCGGTCTCAGCCCGGCAAACTTGCCTCTGCGATCTCCGTCTACAGACAGCGTTGTGAAGGACGCTGTTGTTGCGTCTGTGCGTGTGTGGCGTACCACGTGTCGATGGTCGTCCAATGAAATGAATCGGATTCCTCAACTGGGATATGATGATCTTACAATCATCCAATGGGAAGTCTAGCTGTCCACGCTAGCTTGGGGTATTATATGGAGCATACAAAACCACTGAGCACCAATGCTTAATCCTGATAAAATACTTAAATGTTAAAAACGAAGTTAAAGCAATTGGTGCCAATAGCGGTTAAAAAATGAATTTTATTTGTGTAGTCACACAATTAAAACATGGGGGTAATACAAAACAAACAAATTAAGCAACAAAAATGAGAACGAAATTGGTTGCTCAACCAATTTCGTGCTCATTTTTGTTGCTTAATTTGTTTGTTTTGTATTACCCCCATGTTTTAATTGTGTGACTACACAAATAAAATTCATTTTTTAACCGCTATTGGCACCAATTGCTTTAACTTCGTTTTTGACATTTATATATATATATATATATATATATATATATATACACACACACACACACACAGAGAGAGAAGCACACTCACAGAAACGAACAACTGGCTCAATACTATTGTTAGCCTGTTCTATGGTGATTTACCACCTGGGTGCAGCTTCTTTTAGCCAAGTAATGCTTTTCACAGAGTAGAACTTTCCTGTAGTATATCAGTCTGATCCCGCCTAATACGGTCAGTCCAGCGCCAAAAAAAACAGGCAATTCCTCTCTGAACAAGGAACACAGCAACCCCAGACGATCGTTTCGGCCTTCATTTTGCCTCATCAGTGAGGTGTAGCCATATTCCTCTAAGCACACTGAGCAAGGAGTCCACATCTGGTTTCCCCTTTTTCCCATAGGGAGACTAAATACACACAGAGAGAAGCACACTCACAGGAACGAACAACTGGCTCAATACTATTGTTAGCCTGTTCTATAGCGATTTAACACCTGGGTGGCTGCTTCTTTTAGCCCAGTAATGCTTTTCACAGAGAAGAACTTTCCTGAAGTATATCAGTCTGATCCCCCCTATCACGGTCAGTCCAGCGCCGAAATACCAGGCAATTCCTCTCTGAACAAGAAACACAGCAACCCCAGATGATCATTTCGGCCTTCATTGGGCCTCGTCAGTGAGGTGTAGCCATATTCCTCTAAGCACACTGAGCAAGGAGTCCACGTCTGGTTTCCCCTTTTTTCCCATAGGGAGACTAAATACACACAGAGAGAAGCACACTCACAGGAACTAACAACTGGCTCAATACTATTGTTAGCCTGTTCTATGGCGATTTACCACCTGGGTGCAGCTTCTTTTAGACCAGTAATGATTTTAACAGAGAAGAACTTTCCTGTAGTATATCAACCTGATCCTGCCTATTACGGTCAGTCCAGCGTTTGTGTGTGTGTGTGTGTATATATATATATATATATATATATATATATATATATATATATATATATATATATATATGTATAGTAATGGCCCAGTGGTTAAAGGGTTAAATAAAACATAATTTATGCTTACCTGATAAATTTATTTCTCTTGTAGTGTATCCAGTCCACGGATCATCCATTACTTGTGGGATATTCTCCTTCCCAACAGGAAGTTGCAAGAGGATCACCCACAGCAGAGCTGCTATATAGCTCCTCCCCTCACTGCCATATCCAGTCATTCGACCGAAACAAGACGAGAAAGGAGAAACCATAGGGTGCAGTGGTGACTGTAGTTTAATTAAAATTTAGACCTGCCTTAAAAGGACAGGGCGGGCCGTGGACTGGATACACTACAAGAGAAATAAATTTATCAGGTAAGCATAAATTATGTTTTCTCTTGTTAAGTGTATCCAGTCCACAGATCATCCATTACTTGTGGGATACCAATACCAAAGCTAAAGTACACGGATGATGGGAGGGACAAGGCAGGATTAAGCGGAAGGAACCACTGCCTGAAGAACCTTTCTCCCAAACACAGCCTCCGAAGAAGCAAAAGTATCAAATTTGTAAAATTTTGAAAAAGTGTGAAGCAAAGACCAAGTCGCAGCCTTGCAAATCTGTTCAACAGAGGCCTCATTTTTGAAGGCCCAGGTGGAAGCCACAGCTCTAGTAGAATGAGCTGTAATCCTTTCAGGGAACTGCTGTCCAGCAGTCTCATAGGCTAGGCTTATTACGCTCCGAAGCCAAAAGGAAAGAGAGGTTGCCAAAGCTTTTTGACCTCTCCTCTGTCCAGAGTAAACTACAAACAGGAAAGATGTTTGACGAAAATCCTTAGTAGCTTGTAAGTAAAACTTCAAGGCACGGACTACGTCCAGATTATGTAAAAGACGTTCCTTCTTTGAAGAAGGATTAGGGCACAACGATGGAACAACAATCTCTTGATTGATATTCTTGTTAGAAACCACCTTAGGTAAAAACCCAGGTTTGGTATGCAGAACTACCTTATCTGCATGAAAAATCAGATAGGGAGAATCACATTGTAAGGCAGATAACTCAGAGACTCTCCGAGCCGAGGAAATAGCCATCAAAAACAGAACTTTCCAAGATAAAAGTTTAATATCAATGGAATGAAGGGGTTCAAACGGAACTCCTTGAAGAACCTTAAGAACCAAGTTTAAGCTCCACGGGGAGCAACAGGTTTAAACACAGGCTTAAATCTAACCAAAGCCTGGCAAAATGCCTGGACGTCTGGAACCTCTGCCAGACGCATGTGCAAAAGAATAGACAGAGCAGAAATCTGTCCATTTAAGGAACTAGCTGATAATCCTTTGTCCAAGCCCTCTTGGAGAAAAGACAATATTCTAGGAATCCTAACTTTACTCCATGAGTAAGTCTTGGATTCACACCAATAAAGATATTTACTCCATATCTTGTGGTAGATTTTCCTGGTAACAGGCTTTCGTGCCTGTATTAAAGTATCAATGACTGACTCGGAGAAGCCACGCTTTGATAGAATCAAGCGTTCAATCTCCATGCAGTCAGTCTCAGAGAAATTAGATTTGGATGATTGAAAGGACCTTGTATCAGAAGGTCCTGTCTTAGAGGCAGAGTCCATGGTGGAAAGGATGACATGTCCACTAGGTCTGCATACCAAGTCCTGCGTGGCCACGCAGGTGCTATCAGAATCACCGATGCTCTCTCCTGTTTGATTTTGGCAATCAGTCGAGGGAGCAGAGGAAACGGTGGAAACACATAAGCCAGGTTGAAGAACCAAGGCGCTGCTAGCGAATCTATCAGCGTCGCTTCTGGGTCCCTGGACCTGGATCCGTAACAAGGAAGCTTGGCGTTCTGGCGAGATGCCATGAGATCCAACTCTGGTTTGCCCCAACGATGAATCAACTGAGCAAACACCTCCGGATGGAGTTCCCACTCCCCCGGATGGACAGTCTGACGACTTAGAAAATCCGCCTCCCAGTTCTCCACGCCTGGGATATGGATTGCTGACAGGTGGCAAGAGTGGTACTCTGCCCAGCGAATTATTTTTGAGACTTCTAACATCGCTAGGGAACTCCTGGTTCCCCCTTGATGGTTGATGTAAGCCACAGTCGTGATGTTGTCCGACTGAAATCTGATGAACCTCAGTGTTGCTAACTGAGGCCAAGCCAGAAGAGCATTGAATATCGCTCTTAACTCCAGAATATTTATTGGAAGGAGTTTCTCCTCCTGAGTCCACGATCCCTGTGCCTTCAGGGAATTCCAGACTGCACCCCAACCTAGAAGGCTGGCATCTGTTGTTACAATTGTCCAATCTGGCCTGCGAAAGGTCATACCCTTGGACAGGTGTACCCGAAACAACCACCAGAGAAGAGAATCTCTGGTCTCTTGATCCAGATTTAGCAGAGGGGACAAATCTGTGTAATCCCCATTCCACTGACTCAGCATGCATAATTGCAGCGGTCTGAGATGAAGGCGCGCAAATGGCACTATGTCCATTGCCGCTACCATTAAGCCGATTACCTCCATACACTGAGCTACCGAAGGGCGCGGAATGGAGTGAAGAACACGGCAAGCATTTAGAAGTTTTGATAACCTGGACTCCTTCAGGTAAATTTTCATTTCTACAGAATCTATAAGAGTCCCTAAGAAGGAGACTCTTGTGAGTGGGGATAGAGAACTCTTTTCCTCGTTCACTTTCCACCCATGCGACCTCAGAAATGCCAGAACTATCTCTGTATGAGACTTGGCAACTTGAAAGCTTGACGCCTGTATCAGGATGTCGTCTAGATACGGAGCCACCGCTATGCCTCGCGTTCTTAGAACCGCCAGAAGTGAGCCCAGAACCTTTGTAAAGATTCTCGGGGCTGTAGCCAACCCGAAGGGAAGAGCTACAAATTGGTAATGCCTGTCTAGAAAGGCAAACCTTAGAAACCGATGATGATCTTTGTGAATCGGTATGTGAAGGTAGGCATCCTTTAAGTCCACTGTGGTCATGTACTGACCTTCTTGGATCATGGGTAGGATGGTCCGAATAGTTTCCATTTTGAAAGATGGATCTTTGAGGAATTTGTTTAAGATCTTTAGATCCAAAATTGGTCTGAAGGTTCCCTCTTTTTTGGGAACCACAAACAGATTTGAATAAAAACCCTGTCCTTGTTCCGTCCGCGGAACTGGATGGATCACTCCCATAACTAGGAGGTCTTGCACACAGCGTAGGAATGGCTCTTTCTTTATCTGATTTGCAGATAGCCTTGAAAGATGAAATCTCCCTTGTGGAGGGGAAGCTTTGAAGTCCAGAAGATATCCCTGAGATATGATCTCCAACGCCCAGGGATCCTGAACATCTCTTGCCCACGCCTGGGCGAAGAGAGAAAGTCTGCCCCCTACTAGATCCGTCGCCGGATAGGGGGCCGTTCCTTCATGCTGTCTTAGAGGCAGCAGCAGGCTTTCTGGCCTGCTTGCCTTTGTTCCAGGACTGGTTAGGTTTCCAGGCCTGCTTAGATTGAGCAAAAGTTCCCTCTTGTTTTGAAGCGGAGGAAGTTGATGCTGCACCTGCCTTGAAATTTCGAAAGGCACGAAAATTAGACTGTTTGGCCTTTGCTTTGGCCCTGTCCTGAGGAAGGGTGTGACCCTTACCTCCAGTAATGTCAGCAATAATTTCCTTCAAACCAGGCCCGAATAAGGTTTGTCAATAATTTCAGTCAATGGAGCTGTATGGATGGCCTCTTCCAGGGCCTCAAACCAGAATGCCTCCGCGGCCGTGACAGGCGCAATGCATGCAAGGGGCTGTAAAATAAAACCTTGTTGAATAAACATTTTCTTAAGGTAACCCTCCATTTTTTTATCCACTGGATCTGAAAAAGCACAACTGTCCTCAACCGGGATAGTAGTACGCTTTGCTAAAGTAGAAACTGCTCCCTCCACCTTAGGGACCGTCTGCCATAAGTCCCATGTAGTGGCGTCTATTGGAAACATTTTTCTAAATATAGGAGGTGGGGAAAAAGGCACCCCTGGTCTATCCCACTCCTTGCTAATAATTTCTGTAAGCCTTTTAGGTATAGGAAAAACATCAGTACACACCGGTACCGCATAGTATTTATCCAGCCTACACAATTTCTCTGGTACTGCAACTGTGTTACAGTCATTCAGAGCAGCTAATACCTCCCCAAGCAACACACGGAGGTTCTCAAGCTTAAATTTAAAATTAGAAATCTCTGAATCAGGTTTCCCCGAATCAGAGATGTCACCCACAGACTGAAGCTCTCCGTCCTCATGATCTGCATATTGTGACGCAGTATCAGACATGGCCCTTACAGCATCTGCGCGCTCTGTATTTCTCCTAACCCCAGAGCAATCGCGCTTGCCTCTTAATTCAGGCAAGCTGGATAATACCTCTGACAGGGTATTATTCATGATTGCAGCCATGTCCTGCAAGGTGGCGCCATATTAGCGTGCATCCCCTGAGCGGGAGGCGAAGGGTCTGACACATGGGGAGAGTTAGTCGGCATAACTTCCCCCTCGTCAGAATCTTCTGGTGATATTTCTTTTATAGTTAAAGACTGATCTTTAATGTTTAAGGTGAAATCAATACATTTAGTACACATTCTCCTATGGGGCTCCACCATGGCTTTCAAACATAATGAACAAGTAGTTTTCTCTGTGTCAGACATGTTTAAACAGACTAGCAATGAGACTAGCAAGCTTGGAAAACACTTTAAACAAGTTTACAAGCAATATAAAAAACGTTACTGCACCTTTAAGAAACACAAATTTTGTCAAAATTTGAAATAACAGTGAAAAAAGGCAGTTACACTAACAAAATTTTTACAGTGTATGTAACAAGTTAGCAGAGCATTGCACCCACTTGCAAATGGATGATTAACCCCTTAATACCCAAAACTGAATAATAAAAAAGACAAAAACGTTTTTTGTTTTTTTCTCAAACAGTCACAACAACTGCCACAGCTCTACTGTGGCTTTTTACCTCCCTCAAAAACGACTTTGAAGCCTTTTGAGCCCTCCAGAGAAGTCCTGGATCATGCAGGAAGAAGCTGAATGTCTCTGTCAGTATTTTTATCTGCACAGAAAAGCACTAAAAAAGGCCCTTCCCACTCATATTGCAACAGTGGGAAGCCTAAGGAAACTGTTACTAGGCAAAAATCAAACCAGCCATGTGGAAAAAAACTAGGCCCCAATAAGTTTTATCACCAAACATATATAAAAAACGATTAAACATGCCAGCAAACGTTTTAAAATACACTTTTATAAGAGTATGTATCTCTATTAATAAGCCTGATACCAGTCGCTATAACTGCATTTAAGGCTTTACTTACATTAGTTCGGTATCAGCAGCATTTTCTAGCAAATTCCATCCCTAGAAAAATATTAACTGCACATACCTTATTGCAGGAAAACCTGCATGCCATTCCCTCTCTGAAGTTACCTCACTCCTCAGAATATGTGAGAACAGCCATGGATCTTAGTTACTTCTGCTAAGATCATAGAAAACGCAGGCAGATTCTTCTTCTAAATACTGCCTGAGATAAACAGTACACTCCGGCACCATTTAAAAATAACAAACTTTTGATTGAAGAATAAACCAAGTATAAAACACCACACTCCTCTTACGACCTCCATCTTGGTTGAGGCTTGCAAGAGAATGACTGGGTATGACAGTTAGGGGAGGAGCTATATAGCAGCTCTGCTGTGGGTGATCCTCTTGCAACTTCCTGTTGGGAAGGAGAATATCCCACAAGTAATGGATGATCCGTGGACTGGATACACTTAACAAGAGAAAATTGCTACAGTAACTTTTATTATTAAACTTACTTTCACTTGGAAATGTTTTTTAAGACTTTAAGATCAGGTTCAGGAGCATGCATGAATCTTGAGCACTATACGGCAGCACTATGTTTGTAACAATGTTATGCATATAGTTACTTCCACACTTCTGAGCCTACCTCAGTATGCTGTCATGGAAAGGCGATAGTATCTGATCTGGTATATTCAAACCTAAGTGAAAAATACATTTGATAACAAAAATAAAAAAAAAATATTGTAGAACTGTATGCTCTATCTGAATCATTAAAGATTTATTTTGACTTTCATGTCCCGCTGCTACAACACAAGTGAACCATTTAGGCTCATAAGGTTTAGTCAGGCTTAAAAATCAGCAGACAAATACTTAACCCCTAGTATGAACGTTGTCCTCAAGGATCAGAATTAGAAAGCTCTGGTTTTAATACAAAATTGGTGAAGTGTTAAGATTTCTTTTGGGAAACCGTTGCACTCAGCAAGAGGTTTATTTGAGACATTTACAGGCTAAGGACCTAATCCCTAGCAAAGCGTTGATCCAACTAATCTGTTTTACAGGAGCAGATATTACTTACTTGTAAGGAGTCTGTTTTTAGCTTTTCTTTATGTTCCTCTGATGATCTCAGTACTTCTCTGTACATCTCCACTGCTTCTGGGTATTCACCTGTGTTTGAAACAAAATATCACAAATAATTAAATATTGGCAGCAATCAAACAACTTTTTAGATGTGTACTCCAAAGTGAAAGTGCCATGTTTATCAATAGTCATTCAGATAAAACTGCAGATACAAAATAAAAAATATGGCATGCTTAACCCCATGGATTTGCATGATGACCCATGGTCGTCATACACATCTGTTCTCCAATGCGGATGACTACCATGTGTTGTCATCCTGGGAGATCCCCCTTCAAATATATGTCCTGGGGCCCCCTGCACTGCAGTATCCTTCCCCACTACCAGCTACATCACCACAACCGTGCGTATTTACGTCTCAGACAACCAGGAACTCCCAGATGAAATCCAGGTTGTGAGTCTCACGCCATAATAAGTACTCACTGGATTGAGAAAGAAAATGTATTATGTAATCAGTAGTTCAGAAACCAAACAGTTACCAAAACACAAACCCTTATACACCCCACCAGAAGTAGTGACTAAAATAATTATCACATTGTTGAATTAGGATATCACCTCTTCACACACTAGCAAAACATTACAAAACATTACAAAGTACAAAAAAAAAAAAATTAAAAAAAGAACAATATAAATAAAAAAAACAATCAAATTGAAGGGTATGGCATTATAGTCCCATTTATTTGCTAGCTGCACAAATAAGCTAATCACCTCTCCCAAGTTGCAGGAAAAAGTGATCAGCTTATTTGTGCTGCGTGTTAATATATCATACTTGGCACTTAAAGGGACAGTAAACACCTGGTAATTAAAAGACATTTTAATTCTGTTGTTATAAAATAACATGCGCCAAGTATTAACATCTTCAACCCCTTCCTGCAGAGACTTATTTGTTTACATCGGAACAAAGTTCTGATGTAAATAAAGAAGTCAAATTTAAAATCACGCAATCGTTCATGAAATCGGGTGATTTCAATGATGGAATTTGGTCAGGGGGTAGTGCCTATGATGCTAGGCATGCCCTCCAGCCTGTGATCCATTTACCAAGCCGCTATGGCTTCAGGACAGCCAAACGGCTAGGACACTCCATACCGTCCTAACGGCGCTAAAGACCAGCGCAGCTAAGACGGCATGGAACAGCCTATCGGCGGGAAGGGGTTAAAAGTAATTAACATCCTTTTTACTGCAATTATGTATCTATATCCAAACTCCACCCACCCATTTGCTTTATTTGGAGGAGCCAATCTGGCCCCAGGCTATAATGTTAGTAATAAAGTGCATTGTTTTGAAGTTGTTATATGATCAAGCTAATTAGGGACAGACATGCTGCAGGGTTATAGCCTTCAAAAGCCAGCAGGGTGCAGTTTAAGTTCTAGGGATTTGAAATTGCTCAATTTTCTAAGCCAAATTACATTAAAAAGAGGCAAAATGAATAATGAAATTATATTTCAAAGTTGTTTAATTATGCATAAGTAAACATTTTATATACAAATCTCATGGTATTTACTGTGCCTTTAAGAGATCAGCTCAAAAAGTCCAGAAAAGACAATCATGTTCTTTTTGTATCACCTTTAATTATGTGTATTCCGGCAAGACCATTGAGAGCACAAACAAGCAACCGGTGAGCTTCTTCACACTCAGTGCGACATTTCTTCTGAAGTGAAGTCAGCAATTCTTCCATAGTCATTGTGCTACAAGAAAAAAAAAGTGTCAGCAGTGACGCAAGATCAGAAAACTAAATGTCCTGTAGATGGGTAAAACTGTCCAGTAAGGTTCCATTACAACGGCTAAACTGCAAATTAAAGTTAGGTGGCCATCCAGATAACAAAAAACTCTAAATTCCTTTACATTTCGTTGTATGGTTTAGTAAACTGTAATCAGCACTCACTAGGACATAAACTCTGATACAAATTTAAAATAACACTAGAGGCTTGTAAAAAGAATTGAATGTTAAAGGATTATTAAATACAGTAGAATTGCATAATCAACAAGTACATTATAAAAATAGGATGGGCATTTACTCTGAAATTTAAATGGAGCAGTCAAATTTTTTACTTTAATTTGCCAGTCCCCTGTATCATGTGACAGCCATTAGCCAATCACATACTCCTATGTGTATACACTGAACTCTTGCATATGCTCAGTAGGAGCTGGTTCCTTATAAAGTGTGCATTTGGAAAGACTGTGCACAATTTGACAATAGAAGTAAATTGGAAAGTCTCTTAAAACTGCATGATCAATCTGAATGACAGTTTAAATTTTGACTTTAGTGTCCCTTTAAATGTTCAGATTACCTCTTCTGTAGCGGTAGAAACTCGCCTCGTACAGCCTGCGGATGGCAACAGGCCTGCCTCAGCCTCAGTAGAGGATACAGGATGGAGGAGACTGTTCGCCTGTCCAAGCTGCTTAGCTTGAGAGACCAATCTGATATCTTGCGCAGCTTTGCCAGTGCATCCTGGCAGCAAACCTCATGCTGTCTATGGTAGAAGTGCCTTTCCACGGGAGAGAAGTGAAGCCAATGAACTTCTTCTGTTTGTGGTGGGATCTGAATCTGAAAGGGACAGAACAGGAAGTGTAACATAAAGGGGCATTAAACACATCATGACTAATTTAAAATGTTTAATTACGTTTAACAAAAAACAACAACAAAAAAGATTGTAATACACTTATCACCTTTCCGTGTAATTTAATTCCGATAATCCTGTGCTTTGCCTTCCAGTTAGAATAGGAAGTGCAGACTCCAGACTTTAACACTATACTTCACAGCCATGGGTTACGCACACTCGTGGCTCGCTAATAGCTATTGCTAACTAGCTTCATCATAGAAATTAGATAAAGGAAACCTAGGTTACAAAATGATCACCATTTAATATTGACAGAGTAATAGTCTGAGCAAAAGTTCCATTGGGGTGGAGCCTGGCCACGCGGGAAGATGGCCGCAAATTAGACTAGCTCCTCATCCCCCTAGGCAGACCTAGGGAATTGTCACTATACTGAGTGGAAAAAATAAACATCTCTTTCATTAGAATTAGTTTTCCCTTTCTATCTTTAAAAGAACTCTTTTCATAGTTGAGACTTCCAATAGTATTTTTTCTAATGCTACTTCATTAGATCCTCTATGTAACAATCTATTCCTGAGATCTTCAGCATGAACTAAATATAGCTCCTTTTCTGAGCAATTTCTATGAATTACAACATGGCAGCCCCCAGAGCTTCATAGACAATACAACTAATACAATTTGAAACATATCTGCATATCATACTTACAATACTGATTTTACTCCGTCATTCTAGCTAGCATGTCTTTAGTGTTTAATGTCCCTTTAAGGCGTGATTATTCACTGGTTGATCAACAGATACCCCAATGCTTTATTGGTGGACAGTCTGACAAGCATGACAAGAATACATACAGAAAGCGCTCTCTCAGAATGAAAAGAAAACATGTTCATTTCATTTCAGAGAGAAATCCATTTTACTAAAAAAAAAAACTATAATACGACATGAAATGCTTTCTTTTAGACACAACAAAGAAACAAATAATACTTTTTATGTCCCTTGAAGGAATGAACCGACACTCAGAACCCCTTTGATTAGCCTGCCTTTATAAACGGATGTGATCATTCACACTTCATATTAAACGGGCAATGTTTTCCTCTTTAAAGTGTTTCCTAGAATCCATTTTCTTCCTGAAGGTTGTTAAATTGTTTTGCAAACTGCTCTTTTTACCTTTGTCAATTGGAATAGCTGTTTTTGCCTACACAGAAAAATTAAAATACTGCAGTATTCTCTTAAAGGGGCAGTAAACTTACAAACTAATGTTATATAATTCTGCACATAGTGCAGAATTATATAACATTAGCTTACCGGCAGATTTATATACTAAAGTATTGCAGAGAAATTTAATGTAAAAGCTCCTTTTTCCAGAACGCCGCTCCTTGCTCTACTGAGCGGGTCTGGTTTTTCCACAGCGGATCGCTGCAACACTATCTAGTCAGAGATCATTTCAGAGATTACTGGTGGAAAGGGATCTTTCTTACCTCAAAACAAGAAGAATAGACCTAGAGGTGGTCAGATCTCTAATTTCCGTTCCTTTCGTAACTTTAAGGGACCAAAGTCGTCGTCCTTAAACTGTGTAAAAGACCTTTTTTTGCTCTGGGAATTATTGTTCCTGTCCCTCTAGCAGAACAGGGTCTAGGATTCTATTCAAATCTATTTGTGGTTCCCAAAAAGGAGGGAAATTTTTGACCCATTCTAGACCTCAAGTGTCTCAACAAATTCCTCAGGGTTCTGTCCTTCAAGATGTAAACTATTCGTTCCATTCTTCTTTTGGTACAGGAAGGTCAGTTTATGATGACCATAGACCTAAAAGGACGCATATCTTCATGTTCCCATTCACAGGGAACACCATCATTATCTGAGGTTTGCATTTCTGGACAAGCACTTTTAATTTGTTGCTCTTACATTTCGTCTGGCCACGGCACCCAGAATATTCACAAAAATTCTGGGGGCACTATTGTGATCAGATCTCAGGGAATTGCTGTGGTGCCTTATCTAGACAACATCTTGGTTCAGGCGCCATCTTTCCAACTAGCCCAATCTCATACAGAGATGCTGTTGTCTTTTCTTCGTTCCCATGGGTGGAAGGTGAATTTGGAAAAAATGTATCTTGTTCCATCTACCAAAGTGTGTTTCCTAGGGACTATAATAGATTCCCTGTCCATGAAGATTTTTCTGACGGAGGTCAGAAAAGACAAGATTCTTGCTTCCTGCCTTTCTCTCCAGTCTACCTTTCGTCCACCTGTGGCTCAATGCATGGAGGTGATTGGTCTGATGGTAGCATCCATGGACATCATTCCTTATGCACAGTTCCATCTTCGACTGCTGCAGCTTTGTATGCTCCGTCAATGGAACGGAGATCATTCTGATTTATCTCAGAGGACAAATTTGGACCGTCTAACAAGAGACTCTCGTGGTGGGTGTCACAAGAACATCTGTCTCGGGGCACTTGCTTTCTGGGACCTTCCTGGGAAAATGTGACTACAGGCGCCTGCCTGTCAGACTGGGGAGCTGTTTGGGGCCCTCTTAAGGCTCAGAGAGCCTGTGGTCTCGGGAAGAGTCCTCTCTTCCCATAAACATCTTGGAGTTGAAAAACTATCTTCAATGCCCTATCAGTGTGGCCTCAACCGTCGTTGGGCCAATTTATCAGATTCCAATCAGACAACATCACCTCAGTGGCTTACATCAACCACCAGGGAGGGACTCGGAGTTCCTTAGCCATGAAGGAGGTGACTCGCATTCTGCATTGGGCGGAAGCCCACGATTGTCTCCTATCTGCTATCCACATTCCAGGAATGGACAACTGGGAAGCAGATTTTCTGAGAAGACAGACCTTTCATCCCGGGGAGTGGGCTCTCCATCCGGAAGTGTTTTCTCAGATATTCCTCAAGTGGGGGGTTCCCAGAGTTGGATCTGATGGCGTCCCACCACAACGCCAAGGTTCCAAAGTATGTTTCAAGGTCAAGAGATCCTCAGGCCGTTCTGATAGATGCTCTAGCGGTTCCTTGGAGGTTTTCTCTGGCTTATCTGTTTCCTCCGTTTGCTCTCCATCCATGAGTCATTGCTCGTATCAAACAGGAGAGAGCATTGGTGATACTGATAGCTCCTGCAAAGCCTCGCAGGATCTGGTTCGTGGATCTAGTAAGGATGTCATCTCTAACTTCTTGGAGGTTACCTCTGAGGAAAGACCTTCTACTTGAGGGTCCTATCCTCCATCCAAATCTAGATTCTCTGAAGCTAACTGCTTGCAGATTGAACGCCTAGTTCTGGCTAAACGTGGTTTATCTGAAGCTGTCATTGAAACTATGATTCATGCTCGAAAACTGGTTACTCGAAAGATTTACCATAAGATATGGCGTAAATATCTTTATTGGTGTAAATCTAAGGGATTCTCCTTGAGCCGGGTGAGGATTCCCCGGATTTTGTCTTTTCTTCAGGATGGCCTGAATAAGGGTTTATCGGTCAGTACCCTAAATGGTCAGATTTCTGCGTTATCTATCCTTTTGCACAAACGTCTGGCAGACCTACCAGATGTTCAAGCCTTTGTACAGGCCCTGGTTAGAATCAGGTCTGTGTTTAAACCTGTTGCTCCCCATGGAGCATTAATTTAGTTCTGAAAGTTTTGCAGCAGGTTCCGTTTGAGTCAATAGAAAAGTGGGAGGAGGTAACAAGAGCGCTGAGGAAGCTATAACAAACTAATGGAGATAAGATTATGCGTAAGAAGCTCTGTGCTATATTAAAAAACTAAAATATGATAAGAACAATAATGTGCTAGAACAATAATATATTTTTTGATTTCTCACTATATGTGAAAGAAGATATAAAAATATTATATGGATGAAAAAAGGAAAACAGTGTAAAGTGAAAAAAAAACAGAATTTATGTTTACCTGATAAATTACTTTCTCCAACGGTGTGTCCGGTCCACGGCGTCATCCTTACTTGTGGGATATTCTCTTCCCCAACAGGAAATGGCAAAGAGCCCAGCAAAGCTGGTCACATGATCCCTCCTAGGCTCCGCCTACCCCAGTCATTCGACCGACGTTAAGGAGGAATATTTGCATAGGAGAAACCATATGGTACCGTGGTGACTGTAGTTAAAGAAAATAAATTATCAGACCTGATTAAAAAACCAGGGCGGGCCGTGGACCGGACACACCGTTGGAGAAAGTAATTTATCAGGTAAACATAAATTCTGTTTTCTCCAACATAGGTGTGTCCGGTCCACGGCGTCATCCTTACTTGTGGGAACCAATACCAAAGCTTTAGGACACGGATGAAGGGAGGGAGCAAATCAGGTCACCTAAATGGAAGGCACCACGGCTTGCAAAACCTTTCTCCCAAAAATAGCCTCAGAAGAAGCAAAAGTATCAAACTTGTAAAATTTGGTAAAAGTGTGCAGTGAAGACCAAGTCGCTGCCCTACATATCTGATCAACAGAAGCCTCGTTCTTGAAGGCCCATGTGGAAGCCACAGCCCTAGTGGAATGAGCTGTGATTCTTTCGGGAGGCTGCCGTCCGGCAGTCTCGTAAGCCAATCTGATGATGCTTTTAATCCAAAAAGAGAGAGAGGTAGAAGTTGCTTTTTGACCTCTCCTTTTACCGGATTAAACAACAAACAAGGAAGATGTTTGTCTAAAATCCTTTGTAGCATCTAAATAGAATTTTAGAGCGCGAACAACATCCAAATTGTGCAACAAACGTTCCTTCTTTGAAACTGGTTTCGGACACAGAGAAGGTACGATAATCTCCTGGTTAATGTTTTTGTTAGAAACAACTTTTGGAAGAAAACCAGGTTTAGTACGTAAAACCACCTTATCTGCATGGAACACCAGATAAGGAGGAGAACACTGCAGAGCAGATAATTCTGAAACTCTTCTGGCAGAAGAAATTGCAACTAAAAACAAAACTTTCCAAGATAATAATTTAATATCAACGGAATGCAAGGGTTCAAACGGAACCCCCTGAAGAACTGAAAGAACTAAATTGAGACTCCAAGGAGGAGTCAAAGGTTTGTAAACAGGCTTAATTCTAACCAGAGCCTGAACAAAGGCTTGAACATCTGGCACAGCAGCCAGTTTTTTGTGAAGTAACACCGACAAGGCAGAAATCTGCCCCTTCAGGGAACTTGCAGATAATCCTTTTTCCAATCCTTCTTGAAGGAAGGATAGAATCCTAGGAATCTTAACCTTGTCCCAAGGGAATCCTTTAGATTCACACCAACAGATATATTTTTTCCAAATTTTGTGGTAAATCTTTCTAGTTACAGGCTTTCTGGCCTGAACAAGAGTATCGATAACAGAATCTGAGAACCCTCGCTTCGATAAAATCAAGCGTTCAATCTCCAGGCAGTCAGCTGGAGTGAAACCAGATTCGGATGTTCGAACGGACCCTGAACAAGAAGGCCTCGTCTCCAAGGTAGCTTCCAAGGTGGAGCCGATGACATATTCACCAGATCTGCATACCAAGTCCTGCGTGGCCACGCAGGAGCTATCAAGATCACCGACGCCCTCTCCTGATTGATCCTGGCTACCAGCCTGGGGATGAGAGGAAACGGCGGGAACACATAAGCTAGTTTGAAGGTCCAAGGTGCTACTAGTGCATCCACTAGAGCCGCCTTGGGATCCCTGGATCTGGACCCGTAGCAAGGAACTTTGAAGTTCTGACGAGAGGCCATCAGATCCATGTCTGGAATGCCCCACAGCTGAGTGACTTGGGCAAAGATTTCCGGATGGAGTTCCCACTCCCCCGGATGCAATGTCTGACGACTCAGAAAATCCGCTTCCCAATTTTCCACTCCTGGGATGTGGATAGCAGACAGGTGGCAGGAGTGAGACTCCGCCCATAGAATGATTTTGGTCACTTCTTCCATCGCTAGGGAACTCCTTGTTCCCCCCTGATGGTTGATGTACGCAACAGTTGTCATGTTGTCTGATTGAAACCGTATGAACTTGGCCCTCGCTAGCTGGGCCAAGCCTTGAGAGCATTGAATATCGCTCTCAGTTCCAGAATATTTATCGGTAGAAGAGATTCTTCCCGAGACCAAAGACCCTGAGCTTTCAGGGATCCCCAGACCGCGCCCCAGCCCATCAGACTGGCGTCGGTCGTGACAATGACCCACTCTGGTCTGCGGAATGTCATCCCTTGTGACAGGTTGTCCAGGGACAGCCACCAACGGAGTGAGTCTCTGGTCCTCTGATTTACTTGTATCTTCGGAGACAAGTCTGTATAGTCCCCATTCCACTGACTGAGCATGCACAGTTGTAATGATCTTAGATGAATGCGCGCAAAAGGAACTATGTCCATTGCCGCTACCATCAACCCGATCACTTCCATGCACTGAGCTATGGAAGGAAGAGGAACGGAATGAAGTATCCGACAAGAGTCTAGAAGTTTTGTTTTTCTGGCCTCTGTTAGAAAAATCCTCATTTCTAAGGAGTCTATAATTGTTCCCAAGAAGGGAACCCTTGTTGACGGGGATAGAGAACTCTTTTCCACGTTCACTTTCCATCCGTGAGATCTGAGAAAGGCCAGGACGATGTCCGTGTGAGCCTTTGCTTGAGGAAGGGACGACGCTTGAATCAGAATGTCGTCCAAGTAAGGTACTACAGCAATGCCCCTTGGTCTTAGCACAGCTAGAAGGGACCCTAGTACCTTTGTGAAAATCCTTGGAGCAGTGGCTAATCCGAAAGGAAGCGCCACGAACTGGTAATGTTTGTCCAGGAATGCGAACCTTAGGAACCGATGATGTTCCTTGTGGATAGGAATATGTAGATACGCATCCTTTAAATCCACCGTGGTCATGAATTGACCTTCCTGGATGGAAGGAAGAATAGTTCGAATGGTTTCCATCTTGAACGATGGAACCTTGAGAAACTTGTTTAAGATCTTGAGATCTAAGATTGGTCTGAACGTTCCCTCTTTTTTGGGAACTATGAACAGATTGGAGTAGAACCCCATCCCTTGTTCTCTTAATGGAACAGGATGAATCACTCCCATTTTTAACAGGTCTTCTACACAGTGTAAGAATGCCTGTCTTTTTATGTGGTCTGAAGACAACTGAGACCTGTGGAACCTCCCCCTTGGGGGAAGTCCCTTGAATTCCAGAAGATAACCTTGGGAGACTATTTCTAGCGCCCAAGGATCCAGAACATCTCTTGCCCAAGCCTGAGCGAAGAGAGAGAGTCTGCCCCCCACCAGATCCGGTTCCGGATCGGGGGCCAACATTTCATGCAGTCTTGGTAGCAGTGGCAGGTTTCTTGGCCTGCTTTCCCTTGTTCCAGCCTTGCATTGGTCTCCAAGCTGGCTTGGCTTGAGAAGTATTACCCTCTTGCTTAGAGGACGTAGCACCTTGGGCTGGTCCGTTTCTACGAAAGGGACGAAAATTAGGTTTATTTTTTGCCTTGAAAGGCCGATCCTGAGGAAGGGCGTGGCCCTTACCCCCAGTGATATCAGAGATAATCTCTTTCAAGTCAGGGCCAAACAGCGTTTTCCCCTTGAAAGGAATGTTAAGTAGCTTGTTCTTGGAAGACGCATCAGCCGACCAAGATTTCAACCAAAGCGCTCTGCGCGCCACAATAGCAAACCCAGAATTCTTAGCCGCTAACCTAGCCAATTGCAAAGTGGCGTCTAGGGTGAAAGAATTAGCCAATTTGAGAGCATTGATTCTGTCCATAATCTCCTCATAAGGAGGAGAATCACTATCGACCGCCTTTATCAGCTCATCGAACCAGAAACATGCGGCTGTAGCGACAGGGACAATGCATGAAATTGGTTGTAGAAGGTAACCCTGCTGACCAAACATCTTTTTAAGCAAACCTTCTAATTTTTTATCCATAGGATCTTTGAAAGCACAACTATCCTCTATGGGTATAGTGGTGCGTTTGTTTAAAGTGGAAACCGCTCCCTCGACCTTGGGGACTGTCTGCCATAAGTCCTTTCTGGGGTCGACCATAGGAAACAATTTTTTAAATATGGGGGGAGGGACGAAAGGAATACCGGGCCTTTCCCATTCTTTATTAACAATGTCCGCCACCCGCTTGGGTATAGGAAAAGCTTCTGGGAGCCCCGGCACCTCTAGGAACTTGTCCATTTTACATAGTTTCTCTGGGATGACCAACTTGTCACAATCATCCAGAGTGGATAATACCTCCTTAAGCAGAATGCGGAGATGTTCCAACTTAAATTTAAATGCAATCACATCAGGTTCAGCCTGTTGAGAAATGTTCCCTGAATCAGTAATTTCTCCCTCAGACAAAACCTCCCTGGCCCCATCAGACTGGGTTAGGGGCCCTTCAGAGATATTAATATCAGCGTCGTCATGCTCTTCAGTATCTAAAACAGAGCAGCCGCGCTTACGCTGACAAGTGTTCATTTTGGCTAAAATGTTTTTGACAGAATTATCCATTACAGCCGTTAATTGTTGCATAGTAAGGAGTATTGGCGCGCTAGATGTACTAGGGGCCTCCTGAGTGGGCAAGACTCGTGTAGACGAAGGAGGGAATGATGCAGTACCATGCTTACTCCCCTCACTTGAGGAATCATCTTGGGCATCATTGTCATTATCACATAAATCACATTTATTTAAATGAATAGGAATTCTGGCTTCCCCACATTCAGAACACAGTCTATCTGGTAGTTCAGACATGTTAAACAGGCATAAACTTGATAACAAAGTACAAAAAACGTTTTAAAATAAAACCGTTACTGTCACTTTAAATTTTAAACTGAACACACTTTATTACTGCAATTGCGAAAAAACATTAAAAAACTCTAAGCCATCTCCGTGGAGATGTTGCCTGTACAACGGCAAAGAGAATGACTGGGGTAGGCGGAGCCTAGGAGGGATCATGTGACCAGCTTTGCTGGGCTCTTTGCCATTTCCTGTTGGGGAAGAGAATATCCCACAAGTAAGGATGACGCCGTGGACCGGACACACCTATGTTGGAGAAAACAGAATTTATGCTTACCTGACAAATTTCTTTCTCTTGTGATGTATCAAGTCCACGGATTCATCCATACTTGTGGGATATTCTCCTTCCCTACAGGAAGTGGCAGAGAGACCACCCACAGCAGAGCTGTCTATATAGCTCCTCCCTTAGCTCCACCCCACAGTCATTCGACCGAAGGCTAGGAAGAAAAAGGAGAAACTATAGGGTGCAGTGGTGACTGAAGTTTTTTAAATAAAAATATACTACCTGTCTTAAATAGACAGGGCGGGCCGTGGACTCGATACATCACAAGAGAAAGAAATTTATCAGGTAAGCATAAATTCTGTTTTCTCTTGTAAGATGTATTGAGTCCACGGATTCATCCATACTTGTGGGATACCAATACCAAAGCTTTAGGACATGGATGAAGGGAGGGAACAAGACAGGTTCCTTAAACGGAAGGCACCACTGCTTGTAGAACCTTTCTCCCAAAAATAGCCTCAGAAGAAGCAAAAGAATCGAATTTGTAAAATTTGGAAAAAGTTTGAAGCCTTACAAATCTGTTCAACAGAAGCCTCATTTTTAAAAGCCCATGTGGAAGCCACTGCTCTAGTAGAATGAGCAGTAATTCTTTCAGGAGGCTGCTGGCCAGCAGTCTCATAAGCCAAACGGATGATGCTTTTCAGCCAAAAAGAAAGAGAGGTAGCCGTAGCCTTTTGACCTCTCCGCTTACCAGAATAGACAACAAACAATGAAGATGTTTGACGGAAACTTTGGTTGCTTGTAAGTAGAACTTTAAAGCACGAACCACATCAAGATTGTGCAACAGACGTTCCTTTTTTGAAGAAGGATTAGGACACAGCGAAGGATCCACAATTTCCTGATTGATATTCCTATTAGAAACAACCTTAGGAAGGAATCCAGGTTTGGTACGTAAAACCACCTTATCTGCATGGAAAATAAGATAAGGTGAGTCACACTGTAAAGCAGATAACTCAGAAACTCTTCGAGCCGAAGAGATAGCTACTAAAAACAAAACTTTCCAAGATAGAAGCTTAATATCTATGGAATGCATAGGTTCAAACGGAACCCCTTGAAGAACTTTAAGAACCAAGTTTAGGCTCCATGGCGGAGCAACAGGATTAAATACAGGCTTGATCCTGACCAAGGCCTGACTAAACGCTTGAACGTCTGGGACATCTGCCTGAATCAGGGTATCAATGACCGACTCAGAGAAACCACGCTTTGATAGAATCAGGCGTTCAATCTCCAAGCAGTCAGGCGCAGAGAAATTAGATTTTTGTTTTGTCACCACACTCACTTTGCCCATCCTAGCTGTTAAGCAGGCAGAGAGAATGACTGGGGGGTGGAGCTAAGGGAGGAGCTATATAGACAGCTCTGCTGTGGGTGCTCTCTCTGCCACTTCCTGTAGGGAAGGAGAATATCCTACAAGTATGGATGAATCCGTGGACTCTATACATCTTACAAGAGAAACTGTATTTATATAAATAAATGGGTCTAGTAATAAATGGACCTAATATAAATTGCACTGTGTAAATAGAACTATACACATCCAATTTTGGATAATGTAAAAGAGTAGTAGGTGGGATCTATTAATGCCAATATGAGACAAAGGAGTGTGGTCAAATATTTGTAAGAAAAATAAAATAACATTTATTTTTTTAAAACAATATAAATGTAGGTTGGCCAACCACATAAAGCTGAATGATCCTATAATACAATGATAAAGAATTTTTCTTTTCAAAACTTATACTGCTTTTGTTTTATATTAGGCAAAACGAATAATAGTTACATAGCATATTCCAGTACACTTTGTAAGAATGTAATCTTAGTACAAGTGTAACCAATTTCGGTAAAACAATGAACCTTACAGCTTTAAATTGTATAATATAACAACCTGGAAGGAGTGGATTGCCTGACACTGTTAGAATTGAACTTGCAGTTAGTGTTTTTAGTATGTATAATACTTGCAGCTGGTTTTTATCAAACCCAATGCGTAGCTCCGTGTCCGTGCTTTGTGAAGATGTGTCACAGGTTTGAATCCAAGTGCCTGAAGAAACTTTAAACTTTAAACAAAGTTATACGATGTTGGTTTCCTGGTGGGATTTGTAAAGGTTTAATTACCGTGATGAACCCAGAGTGGTATTTGCAGCGTAAGCTGATTGCAGTCTTACTGCGCTCACGTGATGAGGATTCTATGGCAAGCTGAATTGCTCAAAAATAGCACTGGTAGAACTGTATATCCAAGTAACGGTCCTTGACAGGTGTATTGCAACGCGTTTCAGCTGACACAGCAGCCTTTTTCAAGCATACACCTGTCAATGAGATTGGGCTTTTTATACCCTTGCTTTGAGTAGTTGATTGAACAATTGGCATAGTGTGTGCAATCAAGATGCTGATATTTGCTGCAGCTGGTTCTATGATAAAATACTGTGCTAAGCAATATAGCTATGATTTGTTTTGCAATTTATAAAGGAATTAAGTTTATCACATTCTTAACTATATATAAGGCTGATTTGAGAGTGAAATTTAAAGGATAATAAAGGAATATCAGTATAGATAATAAAGAAACATCAATATTAAAAACAAGGCTTGAACCAGATTTGTATTCACCACCACAGGAGTTTAGTGTTTATTGTTTGGAGCAATCATGTCCCTGAATATTATTATTCAGTTTGTGCCTTTATGGAGCTGGGGTTTTAAAATTCACATTATATAGTGTGTATTGAAGGACAATTTGTGCCTTTATGGAGCTGGGGGTTTTAAAATTCACATTATATAGTGTGTATTGAAGGACAATTTGTATAGGAGGGAACTATTTGTTAAAATGTGGGAAACTAATACATTTAATGAAAAATATGTATAAAAAAATGATAAAAAATACATATATATATATATAATAAAAAATGTACATATATATATATATATATATATGTGTGTGTACATGAAAAAAAAATATATATATATTATTTTTTTCATGTACACACACACACACACACATATATATATATATATATATATATATATATATATATATATATATATATATATAATAAAAAATGAAAATTTAAGAGCATGTTTATATTTATTTATTTTCCGTTTGAGCCAATGCATGTTGTTGATATTAAACTTTTATCCTGGAAGGTTTTGTTTCTTGTTGCTATTTCTTCTGCTCGTAGAGTACCTGAGCTCTCAGCTCTGCAATGGGATCCCCCCTACTTTATTTTTCATGCTGATAGGCGGTCCTTCGTACTAAATTGGGGTTTCTTCCTAAGGTGGTACCGGATCGAAACATTAATCAGGAAATTGTTGTTCATTCTTTTTGTCCTAATCCTTCTTCTCAAAAAGAGCGCCTTTTGCATAACTTGGTTGTTGTGCAGGCTCTAAAATTTTACTTACAAGCTACTAAATATTTTCGGCAATCTTATGCCCTGTTTGTTGTTTTCTCTGAAAAGCATAAGGGTCAGAAGCGACTTCTACTTCTCTGTCTCTCTTGTTGAGAAGTTTGATTCGTTTGGCTTATGAGACTGTTAAACAGCAGCCTCCTGACAGAATTACGGCTCATTCCACTAGGGCTGTGTCCTCTTCTTGGGCTTCAAAAATAAAGCTTCTGTGGAACAGATTTGCAAGGTGGCTACATGGTGCTCTCTGCATACTTTTTCAAAACTCTACAAATTGGATACGGCCGAGGCTTCTTTTGGGAGAAAGGTTCTTCAAGCGGTGGCACCTTCTGTTTAGGTCCTCCTGCCTTTTTTTTTCCCTCCCTGATAATTCTGTCTCCTCTAGCTTGGATATTGGTTCCCACTAATAATTGGAATGACGTCTTGGACTCTCCATGTCATAGGAAAGAAAACAAAATGTATGCTTACCTGATCAATTTCTTTCTTTCCGGACATTGAGAGTCCACAACCCCGCCCTCTATTCTCATTATAATTTGGCAGTTTTTTCTGTAAACCTCAGGCCCCTTTTTCACCCTTATGTTTCTTTCTTTTCCATTTCCTTCGGCTGAATGACTGGGAGCTATGGCTAAGGCAGTTACACTTAACAGCTTTGCTGGGGTGCTCTTTGCCTCCTCATGCTGGCCAGGAGTTGAATATCCCACTAGTAATTGGAAATACGTTGTGGACTCTCCATGTCCGGAAAGAAAGAAATTTATCAGGTAAGCATAAATTTTGTTTTTCTAGATCTTCTTTTAATTTACTAATAATAGGGACAAAATTAATGTTGTACCATTGTTTAGGGTTTCAGCATATATTAATACCAAGATAGGTAAATTGCATCTGTATTTCTTTAAAGGGCGTCTCTATATTCCTTTTTGGATTCTGAAAGATCCATATTTTGCTTTGTTCTCTTGGTATTCTTAGTTGAAAGCTAAACCTAGGAGGCTCATATGCTAATTTCTTAGACCTTGAAGACTGCCTCTAATCTGAATGCATTTAGACCATTAGGGGGCATTAGTTCATGTGTTTCATATAGATAACATTGAGCTCATGCACGTGAAGTTACCCTGGAGTGAGCACTGATTGGCTAAAATGCAAGTCTGTCAAAAGAACTGAAATAAGGGGACAGTTTGCAGAAGCATAGATACAAGGTAATCACAGAGGTAAAAAGTATATTTCTATAACCGTGTTGGTTATGCAAAACTAGGGAATAGGTTATAAAGGGATTATCTTTCTTTTTAAACAACAAAAATTCTGGTGTTAACTGTCCCTTTAATACTCCACAGCTGGTACAACAAGTATTTGGGGACACATTAAAGGGGAAACAAATTATATAGTACAAATGTCCCTTTAAATATTTACATTAATATCAAAGCATTAATAAAATGTTCATCTTTAACAAGTGCTGAAATATAACTTGTCTGCAGTTTCTTAAAGATATAAAATCCATATATTTTGTATAAATATATAAATAAGTGAAAATATATTGTACTGTGCAAAAGATTTAGGCAAGTGTAAAAAAGTGGTTAAAAAAATAGGAATTGTTAATGGTTTACCTTTATCAATTAACAAAATGCAAAGTGAGTGAACAGAAGAAAAACCTAAATCAAATCAATATTTGGTGTGACCATCCTTTGCCTTCAAAACAGCATCATTTCTTCTAGGTACATTTGCACACTGTTTTTTTAGGAGCTCGACAGATAGGTTGTTCCAAACACCTTGCAGAACTAACCACAGTTCTGTGGACTTAGGCAGCCTCAGTTGTTTCCGTCTCTTCATGTAATCCCAGAAAGACTCGATGATGTTGAGAGGAGGGGCCATACAATTACTTCTAGGACTCCATTTGCTTCATTAGGCTGAAGATAGTTTTTAATATACAGTTGTGCTCATAAGTTTACATACTCTGGTAGAATTTATGATTTATTGGCCATTTTTCAGAGAATATGAATGATAACACAGAAACATTTCTTTCACTCATGGTTAGTGTTTGGCTAAAGCAATTTATTATCAATCAACTGTGCTTACTTTTTTTAAATCATAATGACAACAGAAAACTACCCAAATGACCCTGATCAAAAGTTTACATACCCTGGTGATTTTGGCCTGATAACATGCACACAAGAGGACACAAAGGGCTTTGAATGGCTATTAAAGTTAACCATCCTCACCTGTGATATGTTTGCTTGTAATTAGTGTGTGTGTATAAAAGGTCAATGAGTTTCTGGACTCCTGACAGACCCTTGCACCTTTCATCCAGTGCTGCACTGACATTACTGGATTCTGAGTCATGGGGAAAGCAAAAGAATTGTCAAAGGATCTGCGGAAAAAAGGTAGTTGAAATGTATAAAACAGGAAAGGGATATAAAAAGATATCCAAGGAAGTGAGAATGCAAATCAGCAGTGTTCAAACTCTAATCAAGAAGTGGAAAATGAGAGGTCAAATTTTGAGTCATCAGTCCAGAGAACCTGCCATTCTTCGGCACCACAGTTCCTGCGTTTTTGTGCACAGTTGTGTCGTTTGGCCTTGTTTCCATGTCGGAAGTTCAGCTTTTTGGCGGCAAGTCTTCTATGAAGACCACTTTTAGATGGGTGTACCAGGGTATCACTGGTATCTGCCAATTTTGAGCTGAAGGCACTGCTGGACATTTTCTAACTTGCAAATGGAGGTAAGCATGATGTTTCTTTGTTCTTCTTCTGAAGAGATTAGACAGCACATCTGGAAACCCCTGTTTGCCTTAAAATTTCTCCCTGGGAGAGACCTTTCTGATGTAGTATAACTACCTTATGTCTTCTTGTTGAGATTAAACTGTCTTCAGCAACCTCACCTTGTTAGCATAATTTTTCTGTTCCTCACCCAGTTTTAATCTTCCTACACAGTTGTTTCTGTTTCAGTTAATGACCCATATATTAAATTGATGATTATTAGCACAAGTCTGGTATAATTGTTTAATCATGCAGCTGACTATGAGCCTACAAAATCCCTGACTTTAATTGAAACATAGAAACATAGATATTGACGGCAGATAAGAGCCATAGGCCCAGCAAGTCTGCCCGACCTTACCTAACAGTATAAACTTATCTAGTTCGTAGGATAGCCCTATGCTTGTCCCATGCATTTTTAAAGTCCCCCACAGTGTTTGTTGCTACTACCTCTTGAGGAAGTTTATTCCATAAATCAATCACTCTTTCTGAAAAGAAGTGCTTCCTCAAATTACTCCTGAATCTACTACCCTTTAGCTTGAGCTCATGACCCCTTGTTCTTGAATTTTCCATTTTATGTAAAATACCCACAGCCTCAGTTTTACTAAACCCTTTAATGTACTTGAAAGTTGCTATCATATCACCTCTTTCCCTTCTCTCCTCTAAGCTATACATATTTAGGTCATTGAGCCTATCCTGGTAAGTTTTATTTTTTAGACCATGTACCATTTTGGTAGCCCTCCTTTGCACAGATTCAAGTTTGTTAATATCCTTCTGAAGATATGGCCTCCAGAACTGCACACAATACTCAAGATGAGGCCTAACTAATGATCTATAAAGTGGCATAAGAACCTTACTATTTCTGCTGCAAATACCTCTACCAATACATCCAAGCATTCTGCTAGCCTTACTCGCTGCATTACTACATTGTTTACTAAGTTTTAAATCATCTGAAATAATAATTCCCAAGTCCTGTTCCTCGTCTGTAACAGTCAGTAAAGTGTCATTGAGTCTGTAATTAACATTTGGATTTTTCTTCCCTAAATGCATTATTTTACACTTTGCTGTGTTAAACTTTAGATCCCAGTCGTTTGTCCAATCCTCCAATTGTTGTATATCACTTCTCATTTTGTCTACCCCCCCTGGAACATCCACTCTGTTACAAATTTTTGTATCATCTGCAAAGAGACATACTTTCCCCTGTAGCCCTTTGCTGATATCGCAGATAAATATGTTAAACAAAACAGGCCCCAGAACTGACCCCTGAGGAACACCACTAGTAACAGCCCCCTCTGCTGAATGAACTCCATTTACTAAGACACTTTGTTTTCTGTCCTTAAGCCAGCATTCCACCCAGTTTACAATTTTTGAATCTAGACCAAGGAGATATAGTTTGTGAATAAGTTTATTGTGTGGGACGGTGTCAAATGCTTTGCTGAAATCTAGATATGCTACATCAACTGCTCCTCCCTTGTCTAATACTTTTGTTACATAATCAAAGAAGTCAATTAGATTAGTCTGACATGATCTCCCTGAAGTAAAACCATGCTGATTTTGGTCCTCTAAATTGTTTGTCTTTATGTAAGTCATAATTCTTTCTTTTAAGAGGCTTTCCATTAATTTCCCTACTACTGAAGTTAAACTAACTGGCCTGTAGTTGCCAGATTCTTCTCTACTGCCCTTTTTATGAAGAGGTATTACATTTGCTATTCTCCAATCATCTGGGGCAGCTCCTGTTAATAGTGACTGATTAAACAGATCAGTTAATGGGACAGTTAGCACTGATCGAAGTTCTTTTAAAACCCTTGGATGAATATTATCAGGACCCACTGCCTTTGTAACATTTATTTTTGATAATGCTAACAAAACCTCATCCTCTGTAAAAAGATTACTGTTAAGCTTGTTTCTATTTTGCGTAGCATCCCTTAATGTAGACATTGTATCTTCACAATCTTTAGTGAAAACAGAACAGAAGTAATCATTGAGACAGTCTGCAATCTGCTTATCACCTTCTATTATTCTACCATCAACTGATTTCAATTTTACTATTCCTACCTTATTTTTTCTTCTTTCACTGATATATCTAAAGAATGTTTTGTCCCCATGTTTTACTGACTGTGCTATCTTCTCTTCTGCATGAGCTTTAACCTTCCTAATTAACTGCTTAGTCTTTTTTTGTTGGAGTCTCCATATTTTCATATCATCATCTGCTTGTGTGTGTCTGTAATTTTTATAAGCTATCTTTTTTGTCTTTACAGCATGTGCTACTTCTTTGGAAAACCAAATTGGTTTCCGCTTTCTTTTACTTTTACAGACATGTCTAATACAGTGTGCGGTTGCATCTAAAATGGCACCTTTCACAAATTCCCACTGTTCTTGAACCCCTGTAATAAGAGTTTTCCCCTTTAAATAGTTTTTTAGGTATTCTCCCATTAATGAAAAATCTGCCGTCCTAAAGTCTAAAACTTTTGTTTTAGTCTGGGTGGACGGTTCCTGAACATGAATACTAAACCAAACAGATTGATGATCACTGGATCCTAAGTTCTCACTTACAGACACATCTGAAACTGTATCACTGTTTGTAGATGTTGATGCAGTTTTGTAGGCAAAGAATGGTTACACCAAATATTGATTTGATTTAGATTTTTGTTTGGTTCACAGACTTTCATTTTATCAATTAACAAAATAAAACTATCAATATTTATATTTTTGAAAACATTTTTACTTTACCGCATTTTTCATAGCTGCTTAAATCTTTTGCACCGCTCTGTATTTTTTAAAATACTTTGTGTAATCCTTTAAATGATTCTACTTTTATATGCCATCAAGTGTCTTTTATATAATAGCAACACATCTAATTAAAAAAAAATAAAGAATTTATTTTTCCTTTTTTCATTATTGCTGTTTTTAAAAAGGTAGATTTTCTCATAGGTTTCCTCAAAGAAAAAGGGAAAATTACATATTGGTGGAGCCTTTATTTCCCCTATTTATTATATTGACACTTTTTAGAGCTCTTTCCAACTCATGTATTGCGCTTTATATAACCCCCAGGATTCCAGCTTCCTCCTACAACACAGAATCACAAGGCTACCATATATTTTATACGTCATTTGAATTATATATTTTAAAAACACACAAATGGTACGTAAGATCATTTTATTAATGATACAAATTTGAGTTTGGTATAATTACTTTAAAGGGACATGAAACCCAAAATGTTTCTCTCATGATTTAGGTAGAACATACAATTTTAAATAACTTTCCAGTTTACTTCTATTATCAAATTTGCTTCAGTCTCTTGGTATCATTTGTTGAACGAGCAGCAATGCACTACTGGTTTCACAACTGAACACATGGGTGAGCCAATGACAATCGGTATATATATGCAGCCACCAATCAGCAGCTGGAACCTAGGTTCTTTGCTGCTCCTGAGCTTTCCTAGATTAACCTTTCAGCAAAAGATAACAAGAGAAATAAGCAAATTAAATAAAAGAAGTAAATTGGAAAGTTGTTTAAAATTGTATGCTCTGTCTAAATCATGAACGGCTAATTATGTCTTTACTGTCCCTTTAACACATTGGGTGAGTCAATGACAAGACTTATATATGTGCAGCCACCAATCAGCAGCTAGCCCCCAGTGCATTACTACTTAGCCTACCTAGGTATACTTTTCAAAAAAGAATACCAAGAGAATATGAATCAAATTAGATAATAGAAGTAAATTGTTTAGAGTATGGAATTTCAAACAACTTTCCAATGACTTTACCGTCCCTTTAAATGTAGGAACCAGTCTGAAAACTGAGAAACAGTTACACAATGCTTACGTAAAAGCAAGAAGTAAAATTCAGAATACGAGCAGAAAACAAAAATATGAAATTGACCGCTGTATAAAGAACTAGAACAAAAAGTTGTGGACATTAAACAGATTTTGCAAACTATCTGCATATCCTTGTAAATAATACTTTAACCTTGTTATACTTAACCCCTTCCTGCCGGGTCTAATTTGTCTACATCTGAACAAAGATGTAAACAAATAAGTAAAATTTTAAATCCTGCGATCGCGTGATTTCAATGATGGGTTTAGGTTAGGGGGGTAGTGCCTATGACGCTAGGCACCCCCTCCCGCCAGCGATCTTACTCACTTCAGTACAGTTAAACGGATAGTACGTTCCAGCACCGTTAGGACGGCATGGAACATTCAAACGGCGGGAAGGGGTTAAAGATTAAGTAAACCTCTGCTAATAACAGATAGTTTTAAAACTTATCTTTAGTAATCCTCTCTTCAATAACCAAGCATTTACATATAAACCAAAGGCACAACACATATATATTACAAAGAATATTTTTTTCCATGAGATCTGTAATGTTTCTTGCTTTCATGAAAATCAAGCTTGTGCACAACAATGAATCAACAACTAAGTATATTCCAGAACAATATCCATATGTTATCCATACTGTACACCCACTAGTCAAACATCTTGTATATTATTACAGGAATACCAACATTTGTAAAAAAAATAATTAAAAACACATACCTGATCAATGACATCTTTTTTTGCAGACCTCCACATTATTTTGGCTATTAGGCGATACAATGGAAGTGGATCCTTTCTGCAGTACGGTTTATAAAGAATCTGGTCCCACCAGTGTTTAACCCAGTAGGGATCAACTCCAAGGAACAAAACTAATCCAAATAAATCTGTAAGAAATAAATATTGCAAATGTTGTAAAGATGAACGCACTGACATAAAGATGATACAATTAACATGTATCTAAACACTAAGGTATTGATTCATCTTCCTTGTTCCCTCTATGTACTATCCCCAATTCTGGTTCCTTCTGCGTAACACACTTTGTAAATTGGTTTTGTGTCTCTGCAGATTCTAGAACCACAACCCTACAATATTATACAAATTACTTGATCATTGTAGGAGGTTATTTAAATCTATCCTTACATGGATAGAAAGGTAAAAAATTAAATGTGCATGGGTGCATTTCAATTTTAAATAACAATTTATGCTTAACAGATAAATTGCTTTCCTTCTGGATAGGGAGAGTGCAAGGCTTCATTCCTTACTGTTAGGAAATACAACACCTGGCCATCAGGAGGAGGCAAAGACACCCCAACCAAAGGTTTAAATATCCCTCCCACTTCCTCATTACCTCAGTCATTCTGCCGAGGGAACAAGGAAAAGTAGGAGAAACATTAGGGTATAAATGGTGCCAGAAGAATAAAATAAATAATAGGGGACTGCATATAGACAAGAAAAAATGGGCGGGGACCGTAGACTCTCCCTATCCGGAAGGAAAGGCATTTATCTGGTAAACATAAATGATGTTTTCCTTCCTAAGATAGGGAGAGTCCACGTCTTCACTCCTTACTGTTGGGAAAACTATACCCAAGCTCCAGAGGACACAATAAATAATGGGAGGGAACAAAAAGGAAGAGGCGGACCCTATTCTGAGGGCAGCACAGCCTGCAAAACTTTTCTCCCAAAAGCTGCATCAGCCGAAGCAAAAACATCAAACTTGTAAAATTTTGAAAAAGTATGTAACGAGGACCAGGTAGCCGCCTTACAAATCTGATCCATAGAGGCCTCGTTCTTAAAGGCCCAAGAGGAAGGCACTGCTCTAGTGGAATGAGCCGTTACTTTCTCAGGAGGACGATGTCCCGTTGTCTCGTAAGTTAAGAGGATGACACTCCTTACGCTTCCTTAGTAGCCTGAAGATAGAACTTCAAAGCGCGAACCACATCCAAATTGTTTCGAAAAAGTTCCTTCGATGAAGAAGGATTAGGACACAAGGAAGGAACCACAATCTCCTGATTGATGTTGCAATCTGACACAACCTTAGGAAGAAAACCTAATTTAGTATGTAAAACTGCCTTACCTGCATGAAAAATCAGATAAGGGGGTTCACATTGCATAACAGAGATCTCAGAAACTCTGCGCGCAGAGGCAATAGCCAATAAAAAGAGAACCTTCCAAGATAACAATTTTATGTCAACGGAATACAGAGACTCAAACGGAACCTGTTGGAAAACCCGAAAAACAAGATTTAAGCTCCATGGAGGAGCCCCAGATCTAAACACAGGTCTGATCCTAATCAGAGCCTTAACAAAGGACTGCAAGTCTGGAAGCTCAACCAGTCTCTTGTGCAATAAAACCGATAGGACTGAAATCTGTTCCCTCCAGGAACTAGCAGAAAAGCCCTTCTCCAGCCCATCCTGGAGAAAAGATAAGATCCTGGCAACCTTACCTCTGTGCCAGAAAAAAAAACACACTCTTCACACCAGAATAAGTAGGTCCTCCAACACCTTGTGGTAGATACACCAAGTAACTGGTTTACAAGCTTGAATAAGAGTATCAATGACACTCTCAGAGAAACCTCTCTTGGCTAAGACTAAGCGTTCAATCTCCACGCAGTCAGCCTCAGATAATCTAGATTTTGATGAACAAATGGACCTTGTATCAGCAGGTCTCTGCGACAAGGTAACTTCCACGGAGGAGATGAGGACATCCCCACTAGATCCACGAACCACGTCCTTCGCGGCCACGATGGAGCAATCAGGATTACGGATACCCGCTCCTGCTTGATGCGGGCCACCACTCGAGGAAGAAGTGGTAATGGGGGAAAAAGATATATGAGTTTGAACCTCCAGGGCACTGCTAGTGCATCTATTAGATCCGCTTGGGGATCCCTCGACCCGTACTTGGGTAGCTTGGTATTGAAACGGGACACCATGAGATCTATCTTTGGCATCTCCCACTTGCTGCATATCTCTGCAAACACCTCGAGATGGAGAGACCATTCCCCTGGATGGAAGGATTGCCTGCTGAGAAAATCTGCCTCCCAGTTGTCCACACTTGGAATGTGGATCGCTGACAGCGAACAGAATCTGAGATACTTTCTTTATCGCCAAGGAACTTCTCGTTCCCCCTGATGGTTGATGTAAGCCACAGGGATAAATATTGTCTGATTGGAATCTGATAAACTGGGACGAACCCAGAAGTGGCCAAGCCTTCAAGGACATGAAGATTGCCCGTAGTTCCAAAATATTGATCGGGAGGGAGGACTCCTCCTGAGTCCACAACCCCTGTGCCTTCCTGGCACCCCAAACAGCTCCCCATCCGGATACGTTTGCGTCCGTAGTCACAATCTCCCAGGAGGGTCTTAAGAAGCATGTCCCTCGGGACAGATGATCTGGACAGAGCCACCAAGAAAGATTCTCTCGACCGGCTGTCTAATACAATTTGTTGAGACAGATCTGAATAATCGCCATTCCACTGCCTCAGGCATGCACAGTTGTAAACGTCTGAGACAGAACCTGGCAAAAGGAATGATGTCCATGCAGGACACCATGAGACCAATCAACTCCATACACTGAGCCACAGAGGGACTCAAGTAGGGCCTGTTAGAAATATCCTCATAGATATTGAGTCTATTATCGTACCCAGGAATTCCACCATAGTACTTGGGATAAGAGAACTCTTTTCCAAGTTTATCTTCCATCCATGTGATTGAAGAAGACTGAGAAGGGACTCAGAGAATTCTTCCGCAAGACGAAAGGATGGTGCTTGCACCAGAATATCGTCCAAGTATGGGGCTACTGCAATACCCTGCATTCTGGCAATGGCTAGAAGAGCCCCCAGAACCTTTGTAAAGATTATTGGAGCAGTAGCTAGGCCAAAGGGAAGGGCAATGAACTGGAAGTGCTGGTCCAGGAATGCAAACCTCAGGAACTGAAAGTGTTCCCTGTGGATTGGAACATGAAGGTAAGCGTCCTTCAGATCTAAAGTGGTCATAAACTGGTCTTCCTGAATTAAAGCAAGGATGGACCTTATCGTCTCCATCTTGAAGGAAGGGACACTGAGAAATTTGTTTAAGCACTTTAGGTCCAGAATTGGGCAGAAAGTTTCCTCCTTCTTTGGGACCACGAAGAAGTTTGAATAAAATCCCAAACCTCTTTCTTCGATAGGCACCGGGACAACAACTCGGAAGGAGGATAGATCCTGAACGCACCCTAGAAAGGCATCCCTCTCCGGCAACCGCGGCAACTGCAGCCACCAGTTGAAACAAAAATCCTGTATGTTGAAACAACTTTCTAAAAAAGGTTTCCATTTTTTTATCCATCGGCTCTCTGAACGAAGAACTATCCTCAAGAGGTATAGTAGTACGTTTAGCAAGCGTAGAGATAGCACAATCCACCTTAGGAATGGAGCCCCACAAATCCATTTGAGAGTCTGGGAACAACTTTTTAAAAGTACATGGGGGGAAAAAGAAAGAACCAATTCTTTCCCATTCGTTCTTAATAATGTTCGCCATCTTAACCGGCACAGGAAAAATTTAAAGGAACTTTCCTGTCTTCGTAAACTCTGTCTAATTTAGGAATCATATGTTCTTCAGGCAGCATGGCCTCTGGAGCCTCTAACATAGAAACAACCTCCTTTAATAAAAAATGCAAGTGCTCAATTTTAAATCTAAAGCATGGTTCCTCCGCAGCAGGAGGTTTAGACGCCAAGGACACCTACCCAGAAAGTTCATCCTCTGAAGCTACAGAGGTTAAAGGGACACTAAACCCAAATTTTGTCTTTCGTGATTTAGATAGAACATGCAATTTTAAGCAACTTTCTAATTTACTCCTATTATCAAATGTTCTTCATTCTCTTGGTATCTTTATTTGAAAAAGAAAAAAGTAAGTTTAGATGCTGGCCCATTTTTGGTGAACAACCTGGGTTGTTCTTACTGATTGGTGGATAAATTCACCAACCAATAAACAAGTGCTGTCCAGGGTACTCAACCAAAAATTGGCTGGCTCCTTAGCTTAGATGCCTTCTTATTCAAATAAAGATAGCAAGAGAACGAAAAAATTGATAATAGGAGTAAATTAGAAAGTTGCTTAAAATTGCATGCTCTATCTGAATCACAAAAGAAAAAAAAAATCAATTCAGTGTCCCTTTAACTCATCATCGGATAACTGGGACATAATAGCTAAATCCGATAAATATTTAGAGGACTCCGGGTCAGGAGAGCTGTTTAACCTTCCTCTTGCGTTTGTTAGAGCAAGGTAATGCACTGAGGGCAGCAGACACCGCCGTTTGTAACTGAGCGGCAAAGTCCGCAGGAAGAAGACCTCCTCCGGATGGAGGATTAGATGTGCTACGGGGAACTGCATGTGGAGTGGATAATGTAGCAAGGGTAGCAATCTCACGGGACACAGAGTCCTGAGAGGTAGACGGCTCAGAGGGACTAAGAGCCCTAGCAGGCTTGTCTCCCTTCTTAGACTTTATAACGATGTTAAGGCATGTAGAACATAAATGAGTGGGCGGGAAAACCACAGCCTCCTCACAATATAAACAGGTATGATTTAGTACAGAAGAGGTACCTTCTAACAGGTCAGAGTCCTCCATAGTTCAGGTTATACACACAGAAGGACACAAATAAAAACGTTTTTTATTATAGAAAACTGCACCTTTATACTCCCAATGACTGGGGCACTCACCACCTCCTAGACCCAGACAGTTAACAGAGGAAACGCTCTCCTCAGGTTTAAGTCTCAGCCGGAATACAGGAAATGAACATAGACCACCCCTTTTATTACAAGTACAGCAATAATAGGAGTTGTGCAACACTTTCAAAAACGAAAGTGAAACTTGTTTGTTCCAGCCAAAAACACAGTCATTCAGCCCAGGTAAAAATTACACAAAGCAGCATGTAAATAATTAATACACTGAATAATTAACCCCAACTGTTCAATAAACCCCCTTCAGAGGATATTAACCCTGGATCCTATCAGGGTATAAAGGAGCCACACTGTGACCCTGTTATAGCTTTTTATGTGTAAAAATTTAAACAATCTTACCTCCAGGATCCAAACTGTGAAACAGAACACAGCCTCTCAAGTGTGATAGTCTTATAGCAGCGCTCCTGACATGGACTTGAGTGAGAGAAAGCAGGCAGAAAAACTCGTAAACACCGATTGCTTAGGAACGGTTTCGCAGAAATACTTTCCCTGCATCTCCAGACTCTAACTTCCATCAATACTCTCACTGAGAGGATGACATGACTAATTAAAACTCCAGTCCTATCTTGAAGGGCAGATACCCTTTTTCAGGACTCTCTGAATCTTCTGACACTTCTCTGCCACCTCCTAATGTGAGGAAAGGCAAAGAATAACTGGTGTAATGAGGAAGTGGGAGGGATATTTAAGCCTTTGGCTGGGGTGTCTTTGCCTCCTCCTGGTGGCCAGGTGTTGTATTTCCCAACAGTAAGGAATGAAGCCATGGACTCTCGCTATCTTAGTAAGGAAATAATCATTTTTGCAATATACTTTCATCAGAAATGTTTTTTTCTAGTAAAAGTTATTACTGTTTATCTGTGGCCTATGCACATATTCTGTTAAGGCCTGTGCACCAGTATTCAAATACCATACTTGCTCAGAGAGCTGATGGTGGTGTATATTGCTTCTGAATATATAAGCCAATGCTGACTCTCCAAGAAGGTGTAGTGTTTGAATACTGGTGCACAGACCTTTACAGAAAATGTGTGTATGTCACTGAAAAACAATAACTTTTACTTTAAGCATTTTTGCTAACGAAAGTATATTGTAAAAATGCTTCTATTTTTAATTGAAAGCCACCAATGCACATTGAATTTTTGACCTTGCTATCCCTTTATTTGGCTACAGCAGTGGACGAAAGCTAAAACATACCCAAGAGTTTTCAAGGGTTATGTGCATGATCTGCACAACAATGCAAATTATGTCACCATCAGTTTTAACACATTTATTCTGTATGCAGATCTCCTTGCAATGTAGTGCTTAATTAATAGTATATACTATGAATACTATAGTACAGGAACTCATTTATAGCTGTTTAGATGTCACACTGGAGCCATGTTTTTTTATGATTCAAAGCAGTTGTTAAACTTTATGTGCTGGGTTGAATGATAGTTTTCTTGTAGCCGTAGGGTCAAGAGGCAGCCTTCACTGCTGAGGTGGTATTTAGTGCTATTATTCTAAAGCCTTACTACTAACACAAATTTATGACATCTGACATTTATGGATATTTTCTTAGTGGAGGAGTTTCACTTTATTTAACATTTGCATGTATAACGTTTACATACCAAAACTAGTCTTTGACCGATACCACATTTTACTTCTGTAAATAAATTATTTGGAATCCTTTGTGGAAAAGCATACCTAGATAGGCTCAGAAGCAGCAATGCACTGCTGGGAGCTAGCTGGTGGTTGGTAGCTGCATACATATGCTTCTTGTCATTTGTTCACCAGATTATTTTAGATATGTCCCAGTAGTATATTGCTGCTCTGGAATTTATATTAATTATGTGTTTAACCACACCACAGTTACAGTCAGACAACAGCACATTAAAAAACACTGTAATTTTCTTAATGTGTCATTTGTCACTGAGATCTACTTATTCTAATTCAAGAAAACTGTGCATGCTCCAAATGTTCAGAAAAATCAGGGTGTTCTTATGTTTTTCACACAGGGTTAATGATTTCGCACATAAGCAATTCCGAACTTTAAATCTATGAACAAAACACATCTTATATGGGATTTTTAAAGTTATGGTAAATCCAAGCATTTAAAAAAACGCTAGGATTTACCATCACAAGAAATAATCTGGAGTTTCATTGATCACATTAAAAAAGGTGCTAAACTAACCCTGTCTGTGCCGCGGCTCCTTGCTAAAAGTCAGAGCCTCCGGCCGCCCACGGCACATCGATCTTCTCTCAATTAGGTGACGTTTCCACCACTAAACCAATAGCTGTGCGTGTCATCTGACAGTGTTCTATATGCTAGCAAGGCTATTGGTTTAGAGGTGGAAATGTTGCCTCATTGGTAGAAGAGAGAGCGGCCACGGCACAGACAGGGTGAGTTTAGCGACCTTTTTTTTTAATAAGTGATCATCAAATGCCATATTATTTTTTAGTGAGGGTAAATCCTAGCGTCTTTTAACTCACTTTTGCCTTATGTCTATCAAACCGGTTGGATTTGAATTTTTCTTTAATAAAGGGTCCTGGTTCACACTTCACAACTAATCACTTTACTTTGTGCCTCTCGGTTGCAATTTTTTTAGCTGCAGCACATTTCAGTTATGTATTTTTGCACAAGAACACAGAGAGAGAGAGAGAGAGAGAGAGAGAGAGAGAGAGAGAGAGAGAGAGAGAGAGGGATAGAGTATATTTAAAGTCCAGTGTGTGTAGCCTCAAGAAAGCCTGTTATATTTTGATTTACCAACCCTTTTTAAAGTTGCCAATTCCTGACATGGAAGATGTGGCATTACAATTAAAATACAATTCCCAATAATCAGAACACATAACTGTAAATAAAATCTGAACTACATCACTGTTAACCCATCTGTGACTAATTATGTTGACAAAGCATTAATTGCTTAAATTTTGCAATCGTCATCAGTCATCCACTCACGAATCCCCCAGAGTACCAAGCACATTACTACTAGCTGCCACCTTCCTAGTTCATTGTCCTTCAGCAGATAATGGCGAGGGTTCAGTCGGCGAGAATGTGCATAGCATTATTAGCAGCTCTTGGACAGGAGGAGGATGGCTGATGGGGCAAGCTGAGGCCATATCATGTGACCGGGTGAGGATTGTTGCACCAAGGGCACTGGTACACACTGTAAAAAATGATGGGCTGGAGCAGTGGGGCAGTTACTTTACTACTGTCAAGCTCTCCTTTTTGCTTTCAATAATGTGGCTGTCAAAAGGATAACGCAGCTGCACTATAGTAATGCTATCATCAAAAGGCAGAATTATGCCAGCATTTTTCCTGCCAGGATTATAGTGCGGCTGTGCTTTTGTTCAGCAGTCTACTTTAAAGGGCAAGATGATCGACAGGTAGACTTAGAAACTGTGTTGAGAACTAAACCAAACCCTAATTTAAAAACATTCATGATAGACTTTTTTAATGTAAAATAACCTCTCTAACTTTTTACTCATTTGGATTTATCTATGCTTAATAATATTCAGTCTTCGTAATTTACAGTCTTTGGTTCATCTGATCATTTTTTAACTTTTCTTTTTATTAGATTATGGTGCAATTTTTTTTGATAATTCTGTTACGAGTAAATTGGACACATTTCAGTGCTGTATTCTGTCTTATTTTCATCTAATATTTTTTTCTCTCTTTGTTTATAGGTTGAATATCATTTATATATTTGTCCCTATGTGGCCAAGCAAATAAGAAAAGATAAAACAGTAATCAAGAGGCATGTCCCTTGACTGCAAAACAATGCAACAATTGCTAAAAAAAATTAAAGGCTTATGTGTTACTCTGGACCTAATGAGAAAGTTTGACTGCATGCAAATGAAACGTGTAGACAGTGGTGGAAGAGAGATCTGTGTAGCTTCCTTTTACATATAAGAAGGGATAATCCGAATAAAGTGCTGTGCCGTGACAGCAGAACGGTTTGTAGACTAGACCTTGCAGACACCATCAGCTAAGTGGATCTTTCACTTCAATTGGCTACACACTATTTTATTTTGTAGGTGCAATTTTATCTGTTTTAGGAGCCGTATGATAAACACTACTGTGAATCGCAGATTAACTTTTTTTTCTGCTTGTGCTTGATAGATTTTGGAAATGGATTAAGTATCACTGCGGTCCGTAGAGCTAGCTGCACTGCAAGGACAGGAGTTTTATGTAGAATGTGCGACTTCTGTAAACTAAGGACTGCAGAGATATATACAAAGCTCACATATCCTTTGTTGGATAGTGCTTTTCTGACTTTGCATAGGAGAGAACTTCTGATATTTCCATATTTGTTTTGTCTATGGTATACACAGTGGGTGAAAAAGTGTGAGTGAAACGCGACTGCGTAAGGGAAATTTTCTTTTCTTCTAGCATGCTAATTTGCTATGCCTTGTGCACCAGTTGCTAGCAGATCTTTATTTAATTTTAAGGGATACTACTGATTAAATACAGGTGTATGGAGGGGTAATTAATTAAGGGCGATAGCCACTTTTGGCTCTAAGAATACAGTAATAATTATCCCCTTAAACTATCTGTTAATAAACTCCCTTTAACTATATAATTTTGCAATAATATATTGTAAGGTCAGCAAATGTGTTTTTAAATTAATTCCTTTGCATCAGCGGATATCATAAATTAGCTGTCCCCTACGTATTTTATAAATTCAATATTTTAACTGTTCACTAGTAAAAGTTAAGTCTTATAAAGCACAATTAATTGCCCTTACTCTTACTATATCCTTTTTCTAAAAGTGTACACTGTCGGTGTTTGTTCATTAAGAGATAGAAGCAGTATATAGTAGACGTGTTTTAGGATCCAAATGCAATAGACGGCAGCTGCAAGTGGCATTGGGCTCTTTTCAGAGACGCATTTATACTTGTGAAAGTTCAGCATACTAAGATCTGTGCAAATCCAGATCTAGGTGTGTTGAGGTTTCACGAGAATAAATTCAGTTTCCGAAAAGAGCCAAATGGCACGAGCGGCCGCCTTTTCCGCATTTAGATCCTAATGAAGGATCCAAATCCATATCTAGTATATAGTAAGATCCCACAGTATCAAGAGCAGCACTAGTTTAGGTGTAAGTGGTTTGTGTCACTTATTTTTTTAATATTTTTTTTTTCATCCATAAAAATGTTTAAAGGTATAGGAAAGACAAAATTTTAAGCATGTAATTTTAAGACACTTTAAAATTCATTTCTATTTTCAAATGCGCTTTGTTCTTTTGGCATCCCGTGTTAAAAATATATGCACATATCCTACACAAGTGAGAGCTTGCACACATTTGTCTCTTGTGATTGCCTAACTAGATGCGTTCAGCTAGCTGTCAGTAGTGCAGTGTGGTTTCTTCAGCAAAGGATAACAAGAGTATGAAGCAAATTTTATAATAGAAGTACATTTGCAAGTTGTTTAAAATTGTAAGTTTAATACAAATCATGGAAAAGAAAGTTTGTGGTTTCCTGATCATTTAACAATATTTAATTTGTGACAGATATTATGTTGCTTTCCAAGTTGTATACTGTTTACATATAACTAAAATATAAAATGTTAATAAACGTCTATTCCCAGTAGAAAAATTAATCCTGGCTTCCTATTCATATTTTTTTTGAGTCGAAACGGCAAATGGAAATAAAAGGACATGACAAAGATCTAAAAGGAGAAAAAATTCTCTGCACAAGATTAGATTGTTACTTTTGCTTTATTTGGGTTATAACATTCTGAAGAGTAAATGGAACATGTTTAACCCCTTAGTGACCAGGCCACTTTTCAATTTGTTGACCATCTGGGACCAAGGCTATTTTTGCATTTCTGCGATGTTTGTGTTTAACTGTTATTTTCCTCTTACTCATTTACTGTACCCACACATATTATATACCGTTTTTCTCGCCATTAAATGGACTTTCTAAAGATACCATTATTTTCATCATATCTTATAATTTACTATAAAAAAATGATAAAATATTAGGAAAAAATGAAAAAAACAGAATTTATGTTTACCTGATAAATTACTTTCTCCAACGGTGTGTCCGGTCCACGGCGTCATCCTTACTTGTGGGATATTCTCTTCCCCAACAGGAAATGGCAAAGAGCCCAGCAAAGCTGGTCACCTGATCCCTCCTAGGCTCCGCCTTCCCCAGTCATTCGACCGACGTAAAGGAGGAATATTGCATAGGAGAAATCATATGATACCGTGGTGACTGTAGTTAAAGAAAATAAATTATCAGACCTGATTAAAAAACCAGGGCGGGCCGTGGACCGGACACACCGTTGGAGAAAGTAATTTATCAGGTAAACATAAATTCTGTTTTCTCCAACATAGGTGTGTCCGGTCCACGGCGTCATCCTTACTTGTGGGAACCAATACCAAAGCTTTAGGACACGGATGAAGGGAGGGAGCAAATCAGGTCACCTAGATGGAAGGCACCACGGCTTGCAAAACCTTTCTCCCAAAAATAGCCTCAGAAGAAGCAAAAGTATCAAATTTGTAAAATTTAGTAAAAGTGTGCAGTGAAGACCAAGTCGCTGCCTTACATATCTGATCAACAGAAGCCTCGTTCTTGAAGGCCCATGTGGAAGCCACGGCCCTAGTGGAATGAGCTGTGATTCTTTCAGGAGGCTGCCGTCCGGCAGTCTCGTAAGCCAATCTGATGATGCTTTTAAGCCAAAAAGAGAGAGAGGTAGAAGTTGCTTTTTGACCTCTCCTTTTACCAGAATAAACAACAAACAAGGAAGATGTTTGTCTAAAATCCTTTGTAGCATCTAAATAGAATTTTAGAGCACGAACTACATCCAAATTGTGCAACAAACGTTCCTTCTTTGAAACTGGATTCGGACACAAAGAAGGCACGACTATCTCCTGGTTAATGTTTTTGTTAGAAACAACTTTCGGAAGAAAACCAGGTTTAGTACGCAAAATCACCTTATCTGCATGGAACACCAGATAAGGAGGAGAACACTGCAGAGCAGATAACTCTGAAACTCTTCTAGCAGAAGAAATTGCAACCAAAAACAAAACTTTCCAAGATAATAACTTAATATCAACGGAATGTAAGGGTTCAAACGGAACCCCCTGAAGAACTGAAAGAACTAAATTGAGACTCCAAGGAGGAGTCAAAGGTTTGTAAACAGGCTTGATTCTAACCAGAGCCTGAACAAAAGCTTGAACATCTGGCACAGCTGCCAGCTTTTTGTGAAGTAACACAGACAAAGCAGAAATCTGTCCCTTCAAAGAACTTGCAGATAATCCTTTCTCCAAACCTTCTTGAAGAAAGGATAGAATCTTAGGAATTTTTATCTTGTCCCAAGGGAATCCTTTAGATTCACACCAACAGATATATTTTTTCCATATTTTATGGTAGATTTTTCTAGTTACAGGCTTTCTGGCCTGAACAAGAGTATCAATGACAGAATCTGAGAACCCTCGCTTTGATAACATCAAGCGTTCAATCTCCAAGCAATCAGTTGGAGTGAGACCAGATTCGGATGTTCGAACGGACCTTGAACAAGAAGGTCCCGTCTCAAAGGTAGCTTCCATGGTGGAGCCGATGACATATTCACCAGGTCTGCATACCAAGTCCTGCGTGGCCACGCAGGAGCTATCAAGATCACCGATGCCCTCTCCTGATTGATCCTGGCTACCAGCCTGGGGATGAGAGGAAACGGTGGGAATACATAAGCTAGGTTGAAGGTCCAAGGTGCTACTAGTGCATCTACTAGAGTCGCCTTGGGATCCCTGGATCTGGACCCGTAGCAAGGAACCTTGAAGTTCTGACGAGAGGCCATCAGATCCATGTCTGGAATGCCCCACAACTGAGTAATTTGGGCAAAGATTTCCGGATGGAGTTCCCACTCCCCCAGATGAAATGTCTGACGACTCAGAAAATCCGCTTCCCAATTTTCCACTCCTGGGATGTGGATTGCAGACAAGTGGCAGGAGTGAGTCTCCGCCCATTGAATGATTTTGGTCACTTCTTCCATCGCCAGGGAACTCCTTGTTCCCCCTTGATGGTTGATATACGCAACAGTCGTCATGTTGTCCGATTGAAACCGTATGAATTTGGCCTTTGCTAGCTGAGGCCAAGCCTTGAGAGCATTTAATATCGCTCTCAGTTCCAGAATATTTATCGGGAGAAGAGATTCTTCCCGAGACCAAAGACCCTGAGCTTTCAGGAGTCCCCAGACCGCGCCCCAGCCCACCAGACTGGCGTCGGTCGTGACAATGACCCACTCTGGTCTGCGGAAGCTCATCCCTTGTGACAGGTTGTCCAGGGACAGCCACCAACGGAGTGAATCTCTGGTCCTCTGATCTACTTGTATCGTCGGAGACAAGTCTGTATAATCCCCATTCCACTGACTGAGCATGCACAGTTGTAATGGTCTCAGATGAATTCGCGCAAAAGGAACTATGTCCATTGCCGCGACCATCAAACCTATTACTTCCATGCACTGCGCTATGGAAGGAAGAGGAACAGAATGAAGTACTTGACAAGAGTTTAGAAGTTTTGATTTTCTGGCCTCTGTCAGAAAAATCCTCATTTCTAAGGAGTCTATTATTGTTCCCAAGAAGGGAACTCTTGTTGACGGAGATAGAGAACTTTTTTCTACGTTCACTTTCCACCCGTGAGATCTGAGAAAGGCCAGGACAATGTCCGTATGAGCCTTTGCTTGTGGAAGGGACGGCGCTTGAATCAGAATGTCGTCCAAGTAAGGTACTACTGCAATGCCCCTTGGTCGTAGCACCGCTAGAAGGGACCCCAGTACCTTTGTGAAAATTCTTGGAGCAGTGGCTAATCCGAATGGAAGTGCCACAAACTGGTAATGCTTGTCCAGAAAGGCGAACCTTAGGAACCGATGATGTTCCTTGTGGATAGGAATATGTAGATACGCATCCTTTAAATCCACCGTGGTCATAAATTGACCTTCCTGGATGGAAGGAAGAATTGTTCGAATGGTTTCCATTTTGAACGATGGAACCTTGAGAAACTTGTTTAGGATCTTGAGATCTAAGATTGGTCTGAATGTTCCCTCTTTTTTGGGAACTATGAACAGATTGGAGTAGAACCCCATCCCTTGTTCTCCTAATGGAACTGGATGAATCACTCCCATTTTTAACAGGTCTTCTACACAATGTAAGAATGCCTGTCTTTTTATGTGGTCTGAAGACAATTGAGACCTGTGGAACCTCCCCCTTGGGGGAAGCCCCTTGAATTCCAGAAGATAACCTTGGGAGACTATTTCCAGCGCCCAAGGATCCAGAACATCTCTTGCCCAAGCCTGAGCGAAGAGAGAGAGTCTGCCCCCCACCAGATCCGGTCCTGGATCGGGGGCCAACATCTCATGCTGTCTTGGTAGCAGTGGCAGGTTTCTTGGCCTGCTTACCGTTGTTCCAGCCTTGCATTGGCCTCCAGGCTGGCTTGGCTTGAGAAGTATTACCCTCTTGCTTAGAGGATGTAGCACTTGGGGCTGGTCCGTTTCTGCGAAAGGGACGAAAATTTGGTTTATTCTTAGCCTTGAAAGACCTATCCTGAGGAAGGGCGTGGCCCTTGCCCCCAGTGATATCAGAAATAATCTCTTTCAAGTCAGGGCCAAACAGCGTTTTCCCCTTGAAAGGAATGTTAAGCAATTTGTTCTTGGAAGACGCATCCGCTGACCAAGATTTTAGCCAAAGCGCTCTGCGCGCCACAATAGCAAACCCAGAATTTTTCACCGCTAATCTAGCCAATTGCAAAGTGGCGTCTAAAGTAAAAGAGTTAGCCAATTTGAGAGCATGAATTCTGTCCAAAATCTCCTCATAAGAAGAATCTTTATTGAGCGCCTTTTCTAGTTCATCGAACCAGAAACACGCTGCTGTAGTGACAGGAACAATGCATGAAATTGGTTGTAGAAGGTAACCTTGCTGAACAAACATCTTTTTAAGCAAACCCTCTAATTTTTTATCCATAGGATCTTTGAAAGCACAACTATCTTCTATGGGGATAGTGGTGCGTTTGTTTAGAGTAGAAACCGCCCCCTCGACCTTGGGGACTGTCTGCCATAAGTCCTTTCTGGGGTCGACCATAGGAAACAATTTCTTAAATATAGGGGGAGGGACGAAAGGTATGCCGGGCCTTTCCCATTCTCTGGAATGACCAAATTCTCACAATCATCCAGAGTAGATAACACCTCCTTAAGCAGAGCGCGGAGATGTTCCAATTTAAATTTGAATGTAATCACATCAGGTTCAGCTTGTTGAGAAATTTTCCGTGAATCTGAAATTTCTCCCTCCGACAAAACCTCCCTGGCCCCCTCAGACTGGTGTAGGGGCACTTCAGAACCAATATCATCAGCGTCCTCATGCTCTTCAGTATTTTCTAAAACAGAGCAGTCGCGCTTTCGCTGATAAGTGGGCATTTTGGCTAAAATGTTTTTGATAGAATTATCCATTACAGCCGTTAATTGTTGCATAGTAAGGAGTATTGGCGCACTAGATGTACTAGGGGCCTCCTGTGTGGGCAAGACTGGCGTAGACGAAGGAGGGGATGATGCAGTACCATGCTTACTCCCCTCACTTGAGGAATCATCTTGGGCATCATTTTCTCTAAATTTTGTGTCACATAAATCACATCTATTTAAATGAGAAGGAACCTTGGCTTCCCCACATACAGAACACAGTCTATCTGATAGTTCAGACATGTTAAACAGGCATAAACTTGATAACAAAGTACAAAAAACGTTTTAAAATAAAACCGTTACTGTCACTTTAAATTTTAAACTGAACACACTTTATTACTGCAAATGTGAAAAAGTATGAAGGAATTGTTCAAATTTCACCAAAATTTCACCACAGTGTCTTAAAGCCTTAAAAGTGTTGCACACCAAATTTGAAAACTTTAACTCTTAAAATAACGGAACCGGAGCTGTTTTTATATTTAACCCCTATACAGTCCCTGGTATCTACTTTGCTGAGACCCAACCAAGCCCAAAGGGGAATACGATACCAAATGACGCCTTCAGAAAGCTTTTTCTATGTATCTGAGCTCCTCACACATGCATCTGCATGTCTTGCTTCCCAAAAACAACTGCGCAATAGAGGCGCGAAAATGAGGCTCTGCCAATGATTAGGGAAAGCCCCTAGAGAAAAAGGTGTCCAATACAGTGCCTGCCGGTTATTTTACATAATTCCCAAGAATAAAATAACTCCTCAAAGCTATGAAGTATTAAAAATGCTTATATATCAATTGTTTTAGCCCAGAAAATGTCTACCAGTCTTAAAAGCCCTTGTGAAGCCCTTTATTCTTATGTAATAAAAATGGCTTACCGGATCCCATAGGGAAAATGACAGCTTCCAGCATTACCTAGTCTTGTTAGAAATGTGTCATACCTCAAGCAGCAAAAGTCTGCTCACTGTTTCCCCCAACTGAAGTTAATTCCTCTCAACAGTCCTGTGTGGAAACAGCCATCGATTTTAGTAACGGTTGCTAAAATCATTTTCCTCTTACAAACAGAAATCTTCATCTCTTTTCTGTTTCAGAGTAAATAGTACATACCAGCACTATTTTAAAATAACAAACTCTTGATTGAAGAATAAAAACTACATTTAAACACCAAAAAACTCTAAGCCATCTCCGTGGAGATGTTGCCTGTACAACGGCAAAGAGAATGACTGGGGAAGGCGGAGCCTAGGAGGGATCATGTGACCAGCTTTGCTGGGCTCTTTGCCATTTCCTGTTGGGGAAGAGAATATCCCACAAGTAAGGATGACGCCGTGGACCGGACACACCTATGTTGGAGAAAAACAAATTTTTTCTAACTTTGAGCCCCAAAATCTCTAACACATCTACAACCACCATAAAATACCAATGCTAAACAGTTTCTAAATTTTGTCTTGAGTTTAGAAATACCCAATGTTTACATGTTCTTTGCTTTTTTTGCAAGTTATAGGGCAATAAGTACAAGTAGCACTTTGCTATTTCAAAACCATGTTTTTTCAAAATTGGCGATAGTTACATTGTAACACCAATATCTGTCAGGAATCCCTGAATAACCCTTCAAATGTATATATTTTTTAAAAGAAGACAACCTAAGGTATTAAACTTGGGGTATTTTGACTTTTTTCATGCAACCATTTTACCACCAATCTATGCCAAAGTTTGGGGGGGGGGGGGGAATAATTTGATTTTTTGACAAATAGCAATTTAAGAATACATTTACTGATAAAATGGTAAGGGTTACTGCCGAATAACACCCTAATATGTCTTCAGTAGCATCTCCTGGGTACAGTGATACCACCCATGTATAGGTGTGTCGGGTTCTCTGTGGGCTAAAAGCCCTTATTTTTAGAGAGCGCATTCAAGTTTTTCAACTTGGAATTTTCACATCGGTCATCATGCACCCATGTCCTATTTGGGACATTTCTGAAGCTGGCCAATGGAATTTACCCCCATCAAACCATATATTTTTGAAAAGTAGACACCCTAGGGTATTTCAAATGCTGGTATTTTAACACTTTCCATGCACTAATTCAACCACTAGTCTTTGTCAAACTTTTGGGTAGTCATTTTTTTTGTGTTATTTTTCACACACATTGTACTTTAGGCATGTATTTTCAGTTCCTGTTATGTGTTACTGCCAAAAACCACTTCAATATGTGTTCAACAATATCTCCTGAGTACAGTGATACCACCTATGTATAGGTGTGTCAGGTTCTCTGGGGGCTAAATGGCCTTATTTTTAGGTAGCACATTCCAGTTTTTCAACTTGGAATTTTCACATTGGTCATCATGCACCCATGTCCTATTTGGGACATTTCTGAAGCTGGCCAATGGAGTTTACCCCCATCAAACCATATATTTTTGAAAAGTAGACACCCTAGGGTATTTCAAATGCTGGTATTTTAACACTTTCCATGCACTAATTCAACCACTAGTCTTTGTCAAACTTTTGGGTAGTCATTTTTTTGTGTTATTTTTCACACACATTGTACTTTAGGCATGGATTTTCAGTTCCTGTTATGTGTTACTGCCAAAAACCACCTCAATATGTGTTCAACAACATCTCCTGAGTACAGTGATACCATCTATGTATAGGTGTGTCAGGTTCTCTGGTGGCTAAATGGCCTTATTTTTAGGTAGCGCATTCCAGTTTTTCAACTTGGAATTTTCACATCGGTCATCATGCACCCATGTCCTATTTGGGACATTTCTGAAGCTGGCCAATGGAATTTAACCATATCAAACCATATATTTTTGAAAAGTAGACACCCTAGGGTTTTTCAAATGCTGATATTTTAACACTTTCCATGCACTAATTCAACCACCAGTCTTTGTCAAACTTTTGGGTAGTCATTTTTTTGTGTTATTTTTCACACACATTGTACTTTAGGCATGGATTTTCAGTTCCTGTTATGTGTTACTGCCAAAAACCACCTCAATATGTGTTCAACAACATCTCCTAAGTACAGTGATTCCACCTATGTATAGGTGTGTCTGGTTCTCTGGGGGCTAAATGGCCTTATTTTTAGGTAGCGCATTCCAGTTTTTCAAAAGTAGACTTCCTAGGGTATTTCAAATGCAGGTATTTTAACACTTTCCATGCACTAATTTAACCACTAGTCATGGATTCACAGCTCCTGTTATGTGTTACTACCAAAGAAGACACCAATATGTGGTCACCAACATCTCCTGAGTTCAGTGATACCACCTATGCATAGGTTTGGTGGCTTGTTTGGGGGGTGCAATGCCAAATGTCTGACATGCGTTTGTGATTTCTTTTCACATTTAACATATTTTCTTTGCCTATCGTCTTTTTGGGGGGTCTTTTAACATACCCCAATTTATTTGTTTTCCATGAATGTGCATATATTTGAAAAGTTGACACCCCAAGGTATTGTATATGGTGTGCTTTGATGCCTTTGAAGCAACCGTTTTAGCCCAAAAAATTGGAGAAAGTGTATGGTGGTTATTTTTCAATTTTCATTTTTACAGACACATTGCTTTTTGACTATGATTTAGGAGAGACTGTTGTAAGTTATTGCAAAAGAATACTTCATGTTGTTTTCTGCAAGGCACCCTGAGTACACCTATGCCCCCCATGCATAGGTTTGCCAGGATTTTGGGAAGGTTATGTTACAATTTTATGACTTGTGATTTTAGTTATTAACAATGAGAGTATTTCTTCTGATAGGCCTATCTTTAGTTTGTGGCCTATTGCATACCCCACTTTTATTTATTGCCATGAAAGTGTATATTTTTTAAATGTTGACACCCCAAGGTATTGTATATGGTGTGCTTTGATGCCTTTGAAGCAACCGTTTTAGCCCAAAAAATTGGAGAAAGTGTATGGTGGTTATTTTTCAATTTTCATTTTTACAGACACATTGCTTTTTGACTATGATTTAGGAGAGACTGTTGTAAGTTATTGCAAAAGAATACTTCAGGTTGTTTTCTGCAAGGCACCCTGAGTACACCTATGCCCCCCATGCATAGGTTTGCCAGGATTTTGGGAAGGTTATGTTACAAATTTATGACTTGTGATTTTAGTTATTAACAATGAGAGTATTTCTTCTGATAGGCCTATCTTTAGTTTGTGGCCTATCGCATACCCCACTTTTATTTATTGCCATGAAAGTGTATATTTTTTAAATGTTGACACCCCAAGGTATTGTATATGGTGTGCTTTGATGCCTTTGAAGCAACCGTTTTAGCCCAAAAAATTGGAGAAAGTGTATGGTGGTAATTTTTCAATTTTCATTTTTACAGACACATTGCTTTTTGACTATGATTTAGGAGAGACTGTTGTAAGTTATTACAAAAACATACTTCAGGTTGTTTTTTGCAAGGCACCCTGAGAACACCTATGTCCCCCATGCATAGGTTTGACAGGGGTTTTGGTTAAAAAAAAAAATAACAGGCCCAATTTTAGAAAAAGGGGGGATTTTAAAAATAAAATGAGTTGCCCCAACTCTGCTCTCTCCCATCACCGCCCGGGGAGCAGGTGCATCATGGTACAAAATCCCAGTAATAATCTGGAGCTGAAACTGTAAAAAAGTTTTTTTAACTCTGGGGTTTGCTTTTTTGAACAACAAAAAAGCGTTGTGGGTTGCAATCTGCATTAGGTAAATTGCAACCTTTTTGTACCAGGCCCTTGTCTTCCGCATAATTAGGTAGGGCTGCAGCAGCTGATCAGCCAGATCAACCCCACCCATATGCCGGTTATAAGACTTGATGCACACTGGCTTCCTTATGATCTCAGCTCTGCCACGTACAGAAACCGCCACCGTCCTCTCTGTGTGGATGGTGGTAAGAAGGTATACATCCTTCTTGTCTCTGTACTTAAGTGCCAACAGCTCCTCTTGGCGCAGAGCTGAGGTCTCCCCCCTTCGTAGCCGGGTGCGTACAAGTTGTCCTGGGAAACCTGCGTGGTTCTTTTTAATTGTACCACAAGCTACTGTATCAAAGCAATACAGTAGCTTGAACAAAAGGACTACAAAATTGTCTAAGTACAAGTGATACCCTTTGTTCATTAGGGGTAATATCAGGTCCCAGACAATCTTGCCAGTGGTTCCCATATGTTCTGGGCAACCTGGAGGGTCAAGGTGGCTATCCTTTCCCTCATACACCCGGAAGGCCTGAGTATACCCAGTCTCGCTGTCACAGAGCTTATACACCTTTACCCCATATCTGGAGCGTTTGGAAGGAATATACTGCTTGAATCCCAGCCTTCCCTTATACTTCATTAGGGATTCATCAACGCATATATTCCTTCCAGGTGTATAAGCCTCTGCAAACCTGGCAGAAAAGTGGGTTATCAGGGGGCGGATTTTATACAGCCTGTCAAATTGGGGATGCTCCCTAGGGGGGCACAGGCTGTTGTCGCTGAAGTGCATGAAATGCATAATCATTTCATACCTCTTCCTCGACATAGTCTGGGAGAAAATGGGGGTAGAGCAGATGGGGCTACTACTCCAGTAGGAGCGAATGGAGGGTTTCTTTATGATGCCCATCAGCATAGTCAATGCCCAGAATTTTTTGAATTCTGGCACATTGATGGGGGCCCATTGCTGCTTTGCCAAATATGTTCCAGGCTTTGCAGCACGGAACTGATGGGCATATAAATTAGTTTGGGCGACAATGTTCCCCAATATATCATCGCCCAGAAACACTTCCAGAAACTGCTGGGGGCTAAAACCTGCCACATCTATATTTATGCCAGCATTTGCTGTGAAGGGTGGGATATCTGGCCTCTGGAGATGAGGCGTTACCCACTCTTCAGCAGCAATGGCAGCAACACGCCTCCTTCTGGCAGGGGGGCTAGCAGGGGGGCTGGCAGGGGGGCTAGCAGCCACAGATACATCACTATCAGTTGAGACTGCATCTAGTGATGTATCTGAGCACATGGCAGGGTCAAAATTGGGGTCTGAGTCAGAAATAGAGGCATCTGACTCTGACGCAAGGATGGCATACGCCTCCTCAGCACTATATCTTTTCTGTGACATTTTTGTATCTGTCACAGAAAACAATTACTAAAAAAAATTAAATTAACTAAATTAATTAAGTAAATTAACTAGCAAAAAAGTACAGCTATGCTACTGCCAGTGATTTATAGCGATCACTGGCAAGCTAGGGGTTAATGGCTCTGAAAATTAAATTAAATTAACTAAATGTTTCTGAAAAGAGCCTTTGGGTTTTTAAAAAATTACAACAACAAAATTAACCCCTAAAAAAATGCACAGACAGCAAAAAAGTACAGCTATGCAACTGCCAGTGATTTATAGCGATCACTGGCAAGCTAGGGGTTAATGGCTCTGAAAATTAAATTAAATTAACTAAATTAATTAACTAAATTAACTAGCAAAAAAGTACAGCTATGCTACTGCCAGTGATTTATAGCGATCACTGGCAAGCTAGGGGTTAATGGCTCTGAAAATTAAATTAAATTAACTAAATGTTTCTGAAAAGAGCCTTTGGGTTTTTAAAAAATTACAACAACAAAATTAACCCCTAAAAAAATGCACAGACAGCAAAAAAGTACAGCTATGCAACTGCCAGTGATTTATAGCGATCACTGGCAAGCTAGGGGTTAATGGCTCTGAAAATTAAATTAATTAACTAAATTAACTAGCAAAAAAGTACAGCTATGCTACTGCCAGTGATTTATAGCGATCACTGGCAAGCTAGGGGTTAATGGCTCTGAAAATTAAATTAAATTAACTAAATGTTTCTGAAAAGAGCCTTTGGGTTTTTAAAAAATTACAACAACAAAATTAACCCCTAAAAAAATGCACAGACAGCAAAAAAGTACAGCTATGCAACTGCCAGTGATTTATAGCGATCACTGGCAAGCTAGGGGTTAATGGCTCTGAAAATTAAATTAACTAAATGTTTCTGAAAAGAGTCTTTGGGTTTTTAAAAAATTACAACAACAAAATTAACCCCTAAAAAAATGCACAGACAGCAAAAAAGTACAGCTCTGCAACTGCCAATGATTTATAGCGATCACTGGCAAGCTAGGGGTTAATGGCTCTGAAAATTAAATTAAATTAACTAAATGTTTCTGAAAAGAGCCTTTGGGTTTTTAAAAAATTACAATAACAAAATTAACCCCTAAAAAAATGCACAGACAGCAAAATGCAGCAAAAAAAAAGTGCACCTATGCTACTGCCAGTGATAGTGATCACTGGCAAGCTAGGGGTTAATGGCTCTGAAAAGAGCCTTTGGTTCTATATTTTTTAACAAATAAAAGAAATAAATCTCTCTCTCTGCTAAATACAGGTCTCTCTCTCTCTCCAACAAAATGGCAAGTGAGGAGAGGGAGGGAGATCCACACTGATCATAGTCAATATTTACAAATATTGACATGATCAGACAAATGGGGTATTTTATTATTATTTTTTTTAGGGTGGGAGGCTCAGATTGGGTGACCCTAGCTTGCCCCTATGATGATGCAGGCTAGGGACACCCCCAGAGGCCCCATGATGCACTGGGCATCGCCATCTTGGATGCCTAGTGAAGGGGGAGGGGGGGGGCTATTTAGGGCTTTTTTTTATTTTATTCGTTTTTTTTTTTTTTTCCTTTTTTACTTTTATTTTACAACTAACTAAGTGCCTCGACCCACCAAGGCACTTAGCACACAAGCAGAAACACTACCGGGCTCCACGTGGAGCGAAACCGGAAGTGATCACTCGTGGGGGAGTGATCAATCCGGTCCCGGCACTCGGGAACAGTATTGCAGGATGCCTAGACATCAAGGCAAGCCTGCAATACTGTTAGAGCAGCTGGAAGCGATTTCGATCGCTTCCAGTGCTCTGTTAAACCGACGACGTATGCCATACGTCCTCGGTCGTTAAGTGCTTTTTTTCTGAGGACGTATGGCATACGTCGGTCGTTAAGGGGTTAAAGGGACATTAAACTGCAGGGTACAACTACAGAAGCAGGATTACTACTTATCATGCTATTGTTTTTCTTCTTATATCTGCTGCTCTCTTCAAAGCCATTCTCATATTTTAACTGATTACCAGTGTCAGTGAAGCTTTGCATCTTTATACTGGATGCAGCCATCTTGTATTGTGCACCCTGTGACAGCACTGGTGAGCATTCACAGATCAGTAACATTGATGACTGTATCTTGTACAATAGCAAGTGGGTTTCATTTTTTAAAATGTGCAAGCTAAACTGAAGTGTACAATACAGTTTGTCAAAAAGACAACAATGAAACATCAGCAACTGTGCACTGCTTCTGCCACAGAGTGCGAAAATACTTCAATTCCAAGATGGCGATGATTAGTGTGAAGATGCGGAGCTTCACTAACCGGCATATGTACAGGGTTTAAAGACACAGAAAGCAAGCAATATCAATATAAGTAGTAATCATTCTTGTGTAGTTGTAACCAGCAGTGTCCCTTTAAAAGATAAATGTAAAATAAATAAAAGCTTAACGCAGATCGCCATACAGATTCTGGATAAATTAATTTTATGGAAGTCTAGTACAACACTGCACTGGCATAAGGGAATCCATGTTAAAACAGATATTTGAAGAAGAAAAGTGAACATTTTACAGCACAGTTATCTGCTCAGGTGGAAAACAATGGTAGTTCAGGTTTTTTGTGGGAGAATGTATGGATGGGCTCATAAAATAAATAAGAAACATGTTTATCTGTATAACAATCTGCTGTTTCATCAATTTGAGATTGTACCATTAAGCAAAGGTGCATCTCCTGGGCTACTAAGTCTGTCGGGATGATCGTTCTTGAGGGATAACAGTGTGGAAACTTCTTGCTAGTGTAAGTCTCTCTTACTTAAAGGTCCATAATAAAAAGCCTCTTACTCCATTATATAATCTTTTCATAACAAAATACATTTTAGATGCTTTTTAAAAGAAAAACAAAATTATATTAAAGCAATAAAATCTAACCTAAACATGTGAAAAATAGTCCCTTTCACTGTAGATTCAAAACGCCCCTGAAATGGGTGTTTTTTTACTATGATCCCAGTCCAATCAGCATTGACTTGCAGATAAGACATGGGAACATGCTCACACTGACAGGCTTCCTCTGACTGACAGCTAGCAGAGAAACTGGTAATCTATAGCAAACGGCATATCATAGTGTGTAAGTGAAGAAAGCACAATTTAGTAGATTGTTATCTGCTCTGGGAAGACGCTTTCCATGTTCTGTTCACAGCGTCTCCTTAAAGGAACATAATACTCATATGCTAAATCACTTGAAACTGATGCAGTATAACTGTAAAAAGCTGACAGGAAAGTATCACCTGAGCATCTCTATGTAAAAAAAAGAATATATTTTACCTCACAATTTCCTCAGCTCAGCAGAGTAAGTTCTGTGTAAAAAAATATACTTTCTCTTGTAAGGTGTATCCAGTCCACGGGTTCATCCATTACTGTTGGGATATTCTCCTTCCCAACAGGAAATTGCAAGAGGACACCCACAGCAGAGCTGTCTATAAAGCTCCTCCCCTAACTGCCACCCCCAGTCATTCTCTTGCAACTCTCGACAAAAAAGGAAGTATCAAGAGATATGTGGTGACTTAGTGTAGTTTTACCTTCAATCAAGAGGTATTTTCCAAACTGCCAGGGCTAAAAGGAAAGCGAGACAGCTCTGGGGCTAGAACTAATACAGAGCTTTCTGACGCTTTATTGCCTGTGTCCGATATACCCTCACAATACTCAGAAGCCGAGGCAGGTGAGCTTCTATCTGTGGGTGACATTTCAGACTCAGGGAAGGCGTTACTTCAGTCTGATTCTGAGATGACAGTGTTTAAATTTAAGCTTGAACACCTCCGCTTATTGCTTAGGGAGGTTTTAGCGACTCTGGATGACTGTGACCCCATTGTGGTTCCAGAGAAATTGTGTAAAATGGACAAATACTTTGCAGTGCCTGTTTACACTGATGTTTTTCCAGTCCCTAAGAGGTTTTCGGAAATTATTACTAAGGAATGGGATAGACCAGGTGTGCCGTTCTCTCCCCCTCCTGCTTTCAAAAAGAGGTTTCCCATAGATGCCACCATACGGGACTCGTGGCAGACGGTCCCTAAGGTGGAGGGAGCAGTCTCTACCCTAGTTAAGCGTACAACTATCCCCGTCGAGGACAGTTGTGCTTTCCTAGATCCTATGGATAAAAAATTGGAGGGTCTCCTTAAGAAAAATTTTATACATCAAGGTTTTCTTCTCCAGCCTCTTGCATGCATTGTCCCAGTTACTGCTGCAGCGGCCTTATGGTTTGAGTCTCTTGAGGAGGCTCTACAGGTGGAGACCCCGCTAGACGATATTCTAGACAGGATTAACGATCTTAAGTTAGCTAACTCCTTTATTTCTGACACCATTTTTCATTTAGCCAAGCTAACGGCGAAGAATTCAGGTTTTGCCATTTTGGCGCGTAGGGCGCTATGGCTTAAGTCCTGGTCAGCAGACGTTACTTCAAAGTCTAAGCTTCTTAACATCCCCTTCAAGGGACAGACCCTATTCGGGCTCGGTCTGAAGGAGATCATTTCTGATATTACTGGAGGTAAAGGTCACGCCCTTCCTCAGGATAGGTCCAATAAGTTAAGGACCAAACAGAATAATTTTCGTTCCTTTCGAAACTTCAAGAGTGGCGCAGCTTCAGTTTCCTCTAATGCAAAACAAGAGGGAAATTTCGCCCAGCCCAAACCAGTCTGGAGACCTAACCAGGCTTGGAACAAGGGGAAGCAGGCCAAGAAACCTGCGGCTGCCTCTAAGACAGCATGAAGGAGTAGCCCCCGATCCGGGACCGGATCTAGTGGGGGGCAGACTTTCTCTCTTTGCCCAGGCTTGGGCAAGAGACGTCCAGGATCCCTGGGTATTAGAGATTGTTTCCCAGGGATATCTTCTGGACTTCAAAGCTTCATCTCCAAAGGGGAGATTTAATCTCTCACAATTATCTGTAAACCAGATAAAGAGAGAGGAATTCTTACGTTGTATTCAAGACCTACTAGTTATGGGAGTGATCCACCCAGTTCCAAGGGAGGAACAGGGGCAGGGCTTCTATTCAAATCTGTTTATAGTTCCCAAAAAAGAGGGAACTTTCAGACCAATCTTGGATCTCAAGATCCTAAACAAATTTCTCAGGGTCCCATCTTTCAAGATGGAGACTATCCGAACCATCCTCCCTATGATCCAGGAGGGTCAATATATGACTACTGTGAAATTAAAGGATGCTTATCTCCACATTCCGATTCACAGAGATCATCATCAGTTCCTCAGGTTCGCCTTCTTAGACAGGCATTACCAGTTTGTGGCTCTTCCCTTCGGGTTAGCCACGGCACCAAGAATCTTTACGAAGGTTCTAGGCTCCCCACTGGCGGTTCTAAGGCCACGGGGCATAGCGGTGGCCCCTTACCTAGACGACATTCTGATACAGGCGTCGACTTTTCAAATCGCCAAGTCCCATACGGACATTGTTCTGGCCTTTCTGAGGTCTCACGGGTCGAAGGTGAACGAAGAAAAGAGTTCTCTCTCCCCTCTCACAGGAGTTTCCTTCATAGGAACACCGATAGATTCAGTAGAAATGAAAATTTTTCTGACAGAGGTCAGGTTATCAAAGCTTCTAACTTCCTGCCGTGCTCTTCATTCCACTTCTCGGCCGTCAGTGGCTCAATGTATGGAAGTAATCGGCCTAATGGTAGCGGCAATGGACATAGTTCCGTTTGGCCGCCTACATCTCAGACCACTGCAACTTTGCATGCTCAATCAGGGGAATGGGGACTACACAGATTTGTCCCCTCTGCTAAATCTGGATCAAGAGACCAGGGATTCTCTTCTCTGGTGGTTATCTCGGGTCCATCTGTCCAGGGGAATGAGTTTCCGCAGGCCAGAGTGGACTATAGTGATGACAGCTGCCAGCCTTCAGGGCTGGGGCACAGTCTGGAACTCCCTGAAGGCTCAGGGTTCGTGGACTCAGGAGGAAGCCCTCCTTCCGATAAACATTCTGGAACTGAGAGCGATATTCAATGCTCTTCAGGCTTGGCCTCAACTAGCTGCGGTCAGGTTCATCAGATTTCAGTCGGACAATATCATGACTGTAGCCTATATCAACCATCAGGGGGGAACAAGAAGCCCCTTGGCAATGTTGGAGGTTTCAAAGATAATTCTATGGGCAGAGGTTCACTCTTGCCATCTCTCAGCTATCCATATCCCAGGAGTAGAGAACTGGGAGGCGGATTTTCTAAGTCGGCAGACTTTTCATCCGGGGGAGTGGGAGCTCCATCCGGAGGTATTTGCCCAGCTGATTCATCTATGGGGCAAACCAGAACTGGATCTGATGGCGTCTCGTCAGAACCAAGCTTCCTTGTTACGGGTCCAGGTCAAGGGATCCCCAGGCAGCACTGATAGATGCTCTAGCAGTGCCCTGACCCTTCAGCCTGGCTTATGTGTTCCCACTATTTCCTCTCCTCCCTCGTCTGATTGCCAAGATCAAGCAGGAGAGAGCTTCAGTGATTTTGATAGCACCTGCGTGGCCACGCAGGACTTGATATGCAGATCTGGTGGACATGTCATCCCTTCCACCATGGACTCTGCCGCTGAGGCAGGACCTTCTACTCCAAGGTCCATTCAAACATCCAAATTTAATTTCTCTGCGGCTGACTGCTTGGAGATTGAACGCTTGATTTTATCAAAACGTGGTTTCTCCGAGTCGGTCATTGATACCTTAATTCAGGCGCGAAAGCCTGTCACCAGGAAAATCTATCATAATATATGGTGTAAATACCTTCATTGGTGTGAATTCAAGGGTTACTCATGGAGTAAAGTCAGGATTCCTAGGATATTATCCTTTCTCCAAGAAGGATTGGAGAAGGGATTGTCAGCTAGTTCCTTAAAGGGACAGATTTCTGCTCTGTCTATTCTTCTGCACAAGCGTCTGGCAGATGTTCCAGACGTTCAGGCGTTTTGTCAGGCTTTAGTTAGAATCAAGCCTGTGTTTAAACCTGTTGCTCTGCCATGGAGTTTAAATTTAGTTCTTAAAGTTCTTCAAAGGGTTCCATTTGAACCTCTGCATTCCATAGATATCAAACTTCTATCTTGGAAAGTTGTTTTTGGTAGCTATCTCTTCGGCTCGAAGAGTTTCAGAGTTATCTGCCTTACAGTGTGATTCCCCTTATCTGATCTTCCATTCAGATAAGGTAGTTTTGCGTACCAAACCTGGGTTTCTTCCTAAGGTGGTATCTAATAAGAATATCAATCAGGAGATTGTTGTTCCATCACTGTGTCCTAATCCTTCTTCAAAGAAGGAACATCTATTACACAATCTTGACATGGTTCGTGCTTTAAAGTTTTATTTACAAGCTACTAAGGATTTTTGTCAAACATCTGCATTGTTTGTTGTCTACTCTGGACAGAGGAGAGGCCAAAAGGCTTCGGCATCTTCTCTTTCTTTTTGGCTGAGAAGCATAATCCGTTTAGCTTATGAGACTGCTGGCCAGCAGCCTCCTGAAAGAATAACAGCTCATTCCACTAGAGCGGTAGCTTCCACATGGGCTTTTAAAAATGAGGCCTCTGTTGAACAGATTTGTAAGGCGGCGACTTGGGTCTTCGCTTCATACTTTTTCTAAATTCTACCAATTTGATACTTTTGCTTCCTCGGAGGCTATTTTTGGGAGAAAGGTCTTGCAGGCAGTGGTGCCTTCCGCTTAAGTTCCTGCCTTGTCCCTCCCTTCATCCGTGTCCTAAAGCTTTGGTATTGGTATCCCACAAGTAATGGATGAACCCGTGGACTGGATACACCTTACAAGAGAAAACAAAATTTATGCTTACCTGATAAATTTCTTTCTCTTGTGGTGTATCCAGTCCACGGCCCGCCCTGTCACTTTAAGGCAGGTGTTTTTTATTTTTAAACTACAGTCACCACTGCACCCTATAGTTTCTCTTTTTTTCTTGCTTGTCTTCGGTCGAATGACTGGGGGTGGCAGTTAGGGGAGGAGCTATATAGACAGCTCTGCTGTGGGTGTCCTCTTGCAGCTTCCTGTTGGGAAGGAGAATATCCCACAAGTAATGGATGAACCCGTGGACTGGATACACCACAAGAGAAAGAAATTTATCAGGTAAGCATAAATTTTGTTTTAGCTGTTGCTCAGCTGTAGGTAAAAAAAATGAAGAAATGAGCAGCAGCCAATCAGCATCAGCAGTGCTGAGGTCATGAACTCTTTTACTGTGATCTCATGAGATTTCCCTTAACTCTCATGAGATTTCATAGAAAACTTCCTTTACCTGATTGGTGAAATAAGGTAAGTGTGCACGAAAGCTCTCTCCTTCCGCTGTCCCGGGACAGACATACTGATTTGCTGCTTAGAAGTCCTTTACAAAGGGATATAGCTACTGAGGAATTTTTGAGGTAAAATATCTTTCTTTTTTACATAGAGATGTTCAGGTGATATTTTCTAGTCAGCTTTTTACAGCTATGCTGCAGCACTTTCAAGTGTTTCAACATTTGGGTATCATGACCCTTTAATGAGTCACAGTAGTTAGTTATAAATCACTGTTTTCAGACACAATGTTCCTAAGAACTATGTTATAGATAACCTAGCTCTGAAGATCCTTGTGTCTTAAAAACAGTGATTTATAACAAACTACTATGACTCATTAAGTAGACGCTGTGCTTTCTGTTTGATGTGAGAGAAAGAAAAATGGAAAGCTCAGACTTTGCAACATGGGTTAATTAGAGTTAGGAACTTTAAAAAAAAACATCATGGAGGACATGCAATATAAATGTATTGCGTAAACACAACGCTTTCTGTGTTGCTATAGCAACCACTGAGCTCTGCATCGGCATAGAGGGGCGGCACAGGTTTTGAGTGACAGCTAACTTAACTTAGCTCCTTGCGCCTCTTTAGGCAGAGGGGATGAAGCTGCAGATTCACTGATGTGCACACGCTCAGAAATACAGGTCGGTCGTGCGACTCAGTGAATTATTGGGGTTGCACAATTTACATTTTTGTGGGTAGTGGAATTTATACATTTTTAAAATTAAAATATTTAACATAAGTATATTGATAAAAAAAAATTACTTTATTTGTACAGTGGAATTTTGTAAGATGAAAAAGGACTATAATGTCCCTTTAAGGATCACAGTTTTCTGACTGTCTGTGTGAGTCTAGCTGGGAGACTCAGATAACCCCAGTCTGCATTTAAAGCACAATTTTTTTTAAGACACAGTTTGCAACCATGACAAGCAATAATAATGTGAGATGACATGCAACACCTAACATCACATTGCACATTTATTACCTTCTAGTCCCCGCTGTACTGGAGTACCACTCACACACCATCGATTTACCCCGCTGAGACGCAGTGCCATTTCTGCAGCCTATGGAGGAAGAAAAGAAACCGTGTCACTTTAATAAAATAATATTCTGTAAAATGAGAAACATTACCCACCACAATCAGTATAAAGGCTATTTCTACCACTGATCATTGCCTTGAACGCATAGCATATCTGATAAAGCATTTTGAAGTTTTGAGAATTAGAAATTGCTCAATGTTTAGAGTTATACTACATAAAAAGGGGGGCAAAACAAATAATAAAAATATATTGCAAAACTGTTTAATTACATATAGCTAAACATTTATATAAAAATCTCAATGTGCTTCTGTGCTAATCTGAGCAGGGTGTATAATAGGCCCTGATGACACTCAACTGCACAAACATTGCACGAGTAGATGCAGCATGCTCACCTTGATCACAGCCTGACAGATTCTCCCACACAATGATAAATGGAGCCAATGATTGGCTCTCATCTTTCAAAGAACAAATATCTTCCAGTTTGGCATACCTGGATTGCACACCAAGCTTAGTCTTTCCTTCTTTTAGAACATTAGGTGTCAAGGGCATGTCATTTTTTGCATTACTGACCCTAGATAACTATGTGGTCGATAACAATCTTTTTAGACTGCTTCGCTTTCTGTTTGAATTATCATAATGACCCTGGAGAAAGTCTCCCTAAGGGTGATGGGGAAACCAAACGTGGACTCCCTATCCTATGTGCTAAGAGGGATATGGCTGCACCTCACTGACGAGGCCCATAGAAGGCTGAAACGATTGTCTGGGGTTGCCGTTTCACTTGTTCAGAGAAGAACTGCCTGGTATCTCAGGGCTGGACTGACCTGGTTAGGCAGGATCAGACAGATGTACTTCAGGAAAGTTCTCCTCTGTGAAAAACACAATTCTCTTTCTGTTTGAATATTTTATATATATATGTATCTAATAATTTATCTACAATATTCGCCATTACAATCTATGGGTTGTTTTATAGATACATAATTTGATAAGCGTTTCTAATGCATTGTGATTGAACCCTGTGTGTTTAAGTTGTTTACAAAAAAAAATAAAAAATGAGTTACGTTCCAGACCACTCTCAAAATTGACATAAGTAATATGTATTATATAACATTTAAAAGCCTGAAATGAATGTTGTAAAATTTAAAAACAGCTCTATAAAAAAAAGTTATTAGTGTGAGTTATGTCACTGTTCACTTTAAATAAAAATAAAAAAAACATGCACACAAAACAAACTGCATGTTAGCTTAAATATAAAAAGAGGCCAGCAATAAAAACTATTTTTAATGTTACTGCTCTTTTATATAATTGATAGCAATTGTTTTACAGTTCATTGTAGTGGACCTTTAAGAAAGCAAACAACTCACATGTTCTGTGCACTGTATTGCAGTGTTGCACTTTAAAGGGACGTGAAATCTAACCTTTTTTCAGGATTCAGATAGAGCATACATTTTTACACAACTTTTCAATGAACTTCTAAGATCAATTTTGCTTAATTATCTTGGTATTCTTTGTTGAAGGAGGTGCAATGCACTCCTTAGAGTTAGCTAATCACATCAGTAAGCCAATGACAAGAGGCATATATGTGCAGCCACCAATCAGCAGCTAGTTCCCAGTTCCTGAGCCTACAAAGGTATGTTTTAAGCAAAGGATGCCAAGAGAACTAAGCAAAATAGATAAGAGAAGTTGTTTAACATTGTATGCTCTATCTATCTAAATCATCAAGGAAAAAAAATTGTGTTTCATTCTTTTCTACAAATCTTGTCATTTCAACTAAGGTGCCTTGGAACACCTTCCTTAATAGTAGTGACAAGATCACTAGTAACTGGTACTATTGTGAATCAGAAAAAATGTAAACATGGTTACCTGTATTTCCATGCAGTCTGCATGTACAAACAGAGAAAGGCTACTAAGGGTCAGATTACGTGTGGAGCGATAACAGTTACTAGCGAGCAACTTACACTCATAATAGCACCATCTAATAAAAATGATAACAAACAAATCTTTCACAAAAAAACTTATAAGGGCTCAAAAATATGAGGTCTCAGGTTAAGGAAAAAAAAGGCAAAGGGCTTTAACATGTCTAATTACGTGTGTGTGTGTGTGTGTGTATATATATATATATATATATATATATATATATATATACATACACACATACACACACACACACACACACACTGAAGAAGAAAAAAAAAACAGTAAACCTAATACTGCAACCCCCTATTAAAGGGACAGTTTACTCAAAAAAATTCTCCCCTTTAATTTGTTCCCAATGATCCACTTTACCTGCTGGAGTGTATTAAATTGTTTACAAGTAGCTCCTTTACCCTTATATTGACATTTGAAATTGTTAATTTAGCATGTGGTATCCCCACCTATTCTGAAAGTTTGTGGCCGCGCGTACCAGCTATAGATAAGCTTTGTAAACACAGCCAGCAGAAGAAATTACACTCCCAGTCGGATATAGCAGAGATAAGGTAATACAATGTTGATTTTCCATTGTTCTCTCAAAGTACTGGTGATTGTTTTAAGGACAGATATAAGATAAAGAAGCAGGTATATGTGCACAATGTGATACAGTAATGAGATCAGATTATTCCTACAAGCTCAACCCATTTTATTAGGTTGTGGCTTCAAAACACAAAATCAGAGCTTTAATATACACAAATAAGCCTTAAAAAGCTAATTTTCATACATTTTTTACTCTGCAGTTGGTAAAAAAAGCAATTGTAAACACATTAAGGGAAAAACTATTTTACAGTATACTGTCCCTTTAAGCATACCAAATACAATAGAAAGACAATGAAAATACAAAAACCTTAAAATAAGGTAAATCAAAATGCTTTAATTAGGGCTTAAACAGATTTGACAGAGCCTATATCAGGGATCCTTGAGGGTAAAATAAAATAGTGTGAGTTTAAAATATCAGCAGTCCTGAAAGGAAACTCTTTCAAAAAATTATAAGTGAAAAAGAGGGCGCCACATAGCGTGATACTGTTGTTGTAAAATCAGAAGGCAGAATATTCAAAAAGGCTTACCAAATGGCTCTGCACCGTTCTATGACCGGTGCTATCAGGCAGACTAACACTCTCAGTGGTTAGTACACTGGGTGGCCTCAGCTGAACTGCAGACAGCTGGATCTCAGTGTTACTTGATTGCAGTAAACCAAACGTCTGTATAGACCATGTATTGCAGACTGCAGTGGATTTTAAAATCAAAACCCTTCTCAGGTTAGATCAATAAAAATATAAGACAACTTCCATATGATAGAATTAAAATCTTTAATCCATATAAGAATTGCTACGCGTTTCTAGACCAATGTCTGGTCTTTTCCTCAGGCATAAAAACAATGAATACAATTTAGACAAATTGAAACCTTAAATACAGGTGAATTTAAAACAGGAAGTTGTCATAGTTTCAAAAGTAGACCAATCGTAACAAAGAAATCCCTGTGGATCTTATCAACACTGATTGAGAGATTTTAACCTGGGAGCTGACCGTTGTTAACAATATGTGTTAAAATGTTGCTAGGGTGTTTCTAAATTATAAAATGTATCTATCACAGGTTATAATAAAATGAATAGTGCTAAATATAAAACAATAACTGCAGCTGCTCCTAACAGTTATAGGTATATGCGATTGCATGAACATATAAAGCATATTTGAATGAGAGATGTTTAATAAAACTGACGTGTGGTGTGGTTTAAAGCTATGTGGTGGTGGATAGAATGTAAGTAATGTGAGAGGTGATGGGAATATAAAAACAACCAAATCTAACTAAAAATAAAATGGTGAATAGTATGCAATTGTAGCCAATGAATATTAATAATAGTAATAAAGATCTGGACCTCACGGCTGTGGAAATAAATGTAACAACGTTTTTTAATTATGGTTTTTACAAAGCCATCATGTGTCTTACTAGATTGCTTGCAATTTTCGTATGTTAAAATCAGAATTCTATGTCTGAATAATCGGGAAGATTTAAGAAAATTAGTGAAAATATATTCTTAAAAAAGGTCTAGAATGAAATACATTGAATCTGACCCTACAGATTTAGTAAAAAATGGAATGAATATAATTGAATTTTGATTTTGTTTTAATATATTTACTTTAACATTAATTGGTTTCTATGTAGATTTTATATAGAACCTCAAAATTATGATATGAGTCTTCAGTGTTTACAAGGAATGTCGATACATTTACTTTTAAAACCTATAAATCCATAGGCTATTGATTAGGAATGTTTTATGATTCCAAATGTTATGTGTAAATTGGAATCACAATATATCATGTGAATTAGACTATAGTAATCCAACGTATGAACATTGGTTATAATAATTTCTAATTTGAGCCAGCAAACGAACTGAGCATATGGCAAATGTATATGAACTTTTAAGTGAAATAAATATGTTTGCTAGTCCATTTGTCACACCGTGTGGATTATTAATCACATACGGTTAATCTTTCGTTGTCCTATTGAATATATTTGTCATTCTGTGTATTGAAAACAGATGTCACACTAACATAATTTCGAAAATATTATAATAAGCTAAGATAAGAGACAAGATCACAATGATCATAGAGACACGTCACATCATTACAGACGACCAACCATTGACCCAATAAATAACCAGTTCTGGAATAACAATGACAATCCTCAAACTCCAATAACACATTTTGAACAATACGAACACAATAATAGATTTAGCCCACTCATAATGATAGGAGATGGGGAGAGTCCTAGCACTAGCAGTAACCCACCACCTCCTTTTTTAGGGATAGGTCCCAATACAAGAACAGAAAATCTACCAACAAGGTTGGCAAAAAGACCTCATATACCAGAAAACGAGGCAGGAGGGGCAGAGGTCTTACCGCCAAGAAAGCGGAATTATCCAGATTAAACCAGGGACTATTTAATTTATCATCATACACACTATCTATTGAAGAAAAAAAGAGTATTGAAAAAAGGCCTGTCTTTTTGTCCACCAAACATCTTTAATTTATTTGTTGATGTAAATAATTTTACACGCAAGTTATCGTTACAAAAATATTTTGCAAACAAAAAATTAAGTAAAGAACAATTACACAGCACAAACCCGCAGGTAATACTAACTGACAACATGCCCTCTGATCACTCAACACCATGTGTCATTGCCAAAATTGAAGACATAACTGATCATCTATTCGAAGGATACATACACACCAATGTCAGAAACAAATCCAATTTCAATCCGACCAATATCAACAATAAATACATTGAATTATATCAAAACATGGTCTTAGAGGATTGTGAAAAATTAGTAGAAACAACAGCTAAAAGGACAAACTATTCCTTTCAGAGACATAAAAAAGCATTGTACAGTTTACAGAATAATTCTAATATTGTGATCCGTGACGCTGACAAGGGGGGGGTATCATTATTTAGGACTATAAAGATTACACAAAAGGGGGCGGAGCGTAGCCGTGCAGGAACATGGCTGCACTTTAACTTTGCTCCGTAACATATTCTCACACACAGGTTCCATTATGGTGATTTGAAGGGCAGCAATAAGCTAAAAAGCAACTAGAGACTCTTATGCCATAAACCTAACTGTGCGGTGACCGGACCAAATGCTTACCAGCTGAAGAACCGCTGAACTTAAACAACGTACTACCGCACCTATACTTACTCGGCTGGAAGCTCCGCTTTACAAGAGGCACGCTTGTGCCCTGGATCCAACTTTGGTTCAGCAGCGGGGAGCTAATGACCCACACTGGTAGACCGCAGCAGCGATTACCGGACTTGAGGCTCAGACAGTCGAACGAAACGCCACATACAGCCGCACGCCATTACAGCTCCCACGTGGCGCGGCCCCACCGGATAAACAAGGTAACACGCAGATACACCTCAGACTACAGCCCAATCCACTGAACACATATACAAGGCAAAACGACCTAAACATTAGCATCGGATCGCAGTGGAAGTCTGAGACCGGCCTTAAGGTAGCTATCTAACTATACCAAACCAGAGACTGAGGCCTACAGAGTTAAACCGCTCTCCCTAGACAGATCGCAGCCGCCATCAGAGATAGCAACCTACCTATTTAATGAACTGGTGCTACATTACATTAAGGAACCCTCTCCTTATAAACACCAGTGACTGAAAACTGGCTGTTGGCGAAGGGATAACTCTGTTATATCAATGGCATCAAGGCAGAAACCCAAAGCGGACAAGAAATCATCCACAACAGCTACTACCACCATGTCCTCCTTCTTTCACAAACAGGAGATTGACGCTCTTGACAGTACTAAAGATTCACCACCAACGGACTCACATTTATCACAGGAGCAAGAATCCATACCACAGTCACAACAACTTAGTCTGATACAGAAAACTATTTCACAACTACCCTCTAAGTCTGACCTGGCAGACCTAAAATCATTCATCAAAACAGAAATATCCTCCCTAAAAAAGAACATCAACGAACTGGGGGCAAGAATAGAGACCCTGGAGGAGGGTCAAGACACCTTAAACACTATGGTTTCCGATGCCAATCATCAAATGGTGAGACAAGACATCACAATGCAAGCACTTCAACTTAAAATTGAAGACCTGGATAACAGGAGCCGTAGGAGCAACTTGAGGATAAGAGGGGTTCCAGAAGAAGTGACACAGGATAACCTTGTCTCATACTTGCTACAACTTTTTGAGTACATTGTCCCTTCCCTCAAACTATCTGAAGCCTCTATGGAACGCGCACACAGAGCGTTGAGACCCATACCAAAACCCCCCAATCCACCAAGAGATATAATCATTAAATTCACCACCTACTTAGACAAGGAGGCAATATGGAAGCAAGTTAGACTACAAAGAGAAATTAAATTCCAGGCCTACAGTATACAAATCTTTCAGGACATTAGCCCCTCAACAATTGAGAGAAGAAAGGGAATAAGATTCATTACCCAAGTCCTGCAAGAGAGGCGAATGAAGTACAGATGGGGATACCCCTTCAGCCTTATAGTACAACAAGAAGGCAAGACTCATATCTACAAAGAACCCGACGACCTAGATGCTTTCTCAAAGGGCCTAAACATCTCCTTTCCACAACCACTCCTTAAAGATCTGGATGCACCTTCTTCAAGTGACCAGTCGAATCCCAAGCCACAACCCTCACAATGGTTTCAAGCTAACAAAAAGAAAAAAATAGATACCACAGCACCCTAGTCTCATGCACACGTTTGATGCAATAAGTACCCTGACACCCTGAAGAATATCGAGCTCGGACCGAAATGGACCTTGTTTCCCAGGAACTGATAAGTATATTGCTAAAAAGCTAACTGACCTAAAGGGAAATGTACCCAGGGACCTATTTGGAACTGATCTGATTTGGGGTGGGAATAGAACTGTTAAAGTTATTACTTTCTAGATAGACCTAGTTGTTCTCCTCCCCCCTTACCCTCTCCTGCTCGGTGTCTGTATCACATTAACATAAGACCTATGTTGTTTAGAAATGCAGGCTAACCTACTACACCCACGGTGACTGTGATCAGACGCTGAACATGATGCACTACCTGAGAGGTTGGGGGATGAGGATGAGATGGCTTAACGTTGTTGGTTTGAAGTTGATATTATCATGGTTAAAACGTTTAATTATTATATATATGATCCTAACCTCTCTAATGTTGGATATTTCAGTTATCCCCTTTTTACTGAGTGATGTGCTCTGAATGTATCCACATTTCTAGCTCTCTTTCTATAACTGACATGTATATCCATAGCTATAACCCCTGTAGTAAATGACGATAAGAGAATCTAGAATCATGCTAACAGTGTATAATACCCTATTGTTCTATTAGAGGAACCTAGTGATAGATGAGAAATGATACCCCCCTTTATCCAACTACTGTTAATGTTGGTTTTTCCTGAATATTTGACCCCACTGTTTATGTTATTTTATATTTGTGTTTTAAATTAGTTTTTTGAAGTTAATACAATATCATGTGGCCTGATGTTTAGGCCGCGTAAGGGCGCTCCCGGCCCGTCCTGCATCCAGACTCACAAACGCTCAACATCACAAATAGACATTTTAATAACCTCACGACCTACGTCAGACATCCATAAACTAGATAATGGCTAACAGTAGAAGACAACCCCATTCCGGTAATAACTTAAAAATATACTCAATTAACGCAAAAGGACTAAATATACCCTGTAAGAGAACGCTGGCCTCTAAAGATTTCCATAGGCAGGGAGCAGACCTTGTCTTCTTACAGGAGACCCATTTCCGTAAAGGAAAGGAACCTACCACCTTCGCACGCACGTTTGGCACATGCTTTTGGGCATCACATTGCCACAATAAAAAACAAGGGGTGGGAATCCTTATTAAGAAAAATATACCCTTTACATCACTACAAACACTTAGAGACAGAGAAGGCAGATACCTCCTCCTAACTGGTCTTCTCTACGGGAGACCTGTAACATTAGTTTCAGTGTATGCCCCTAACACAGCACAACACTCCTTCATGAAGAAAATTAAAAACCTAATTTTAGACCATCAGAAGGGGACACTCATAATGTGTGGAGACTTAAACACAGCACTTAACCCTAGCCTAGACTGCTCATCTCGATACTCCTCCACATCACCTTCACAAATCTCAAAAATTAAGTCGTATCTCGAGAAAATTGTAGCACATGACGTATGGAGAACCTTACACCCTCAGACTAGAGACTATACATATTATTCTTACCCACATGAGATCTATACGAGAATAGACTATGTGTTTGCAGATGTTGGAGGCCTATCACTATTTAACTCGGCCACAATCTCTCCGATCACATGGTCTGACCATGCCTCTATGATATGTACAATGACATGGCCCTCTAAACCTATAAGAGATTTTGTCTGGCGACTTGATGAACATTTATTAACAGAAACTGATGTGATCACCAAACTGACAACCACTCTTACGGAATACTTTGAACATAATACTCAACCTGAGACAAGCATGCACACCCTCTGGGAAGCACACAAGAGTGTCATTAGGGGAGAACTAATGGCCATTAAGGCACAACATAATAAAGCACAAAGAGAGCTCACGATCTCTCTAGTCTCACAAATAGAACAGATGGAAAACTTACATAAAAAAAACCCGACTGACAAAAATCTACTCGAAAAAATTACTGAACACAAACAAAAACTAGCCTCACATCTTGACAAGACACACAAACGACAGGCACTCTACTCCCAACAAAAACACTATGAGGGTTGGAACAAATCAGGCAGACTACTAGCCAGGTACCTCAAACAGAAGACATACCAGAGGTACATTATGCAGATTAAAGACAAAAAGAACGTCTCCCATTTCTCCACCCAATCCATATCCAATACATTCAGAAACTTTTTCCAAAAGTTATACAATATACAACCCACCAATCCCAGAAACTTGAACCACAATTTAACTAGATCACAACTAATAGAGGAATATCTCAGCAGACTTAACTTACCACATATTAACGAATTACAAAAAGAACAATTAGAGAACCCCATCTCACTAGCTGAGCTCCAGTTAGCTATGAAACACCTACCCACAGGGAAAGCACCTGGACCAGACGGCTTTAGCCACAAATATTACACCACTTTCCAAGAGATCCTAAATCCATATATGGTACAATACTTCCAATCTATAGACGAGAGTAAATCATTTCCTGACACCGCACTGGTAGCCCATATAACATTAATCCCTAAACCTAACAAACCCCAAGATTTACCTAACAATTATCGCCCCATATCGTTACTGAATACGGACATAAAAATTTTTGCACGGATACCGGCTCATAGATTAAACGGAATCCTCCCTGACCTGATCCATTTGGACCAGGTCGGCTTTGTGCCAGGAAGAGAGGCGAAAGACAACACGGTCAGGGCCTTAAATTTAATACATCATGCTAAGCATAACAACATCTCCTCTGTCCTTTTGTCCACAGACGCGGAGAAGGCCTTTGACCGTGTTGCCTGGGACTTCATGCGAGCCACACTGACCCATATGGGTCTAGGCACAAAGATCCTTACCAGGATCTTCTCCCTATACTCCCAGCCCACCGCGAGAATATTAGTAAATGGTACTCTTTCCCCCCCATTTCAAATTAATAACGGAACACGCCAGGGATGCCCCCTATCCCCACTCCTATTCGCCTGTGTGATTGAAACATTGGCAACCAGGATCAGATCCTTCAAATCCCTGTCCAATTTCGCAATAAACATGTCCAAATGTGATATTCCTTTTAGGATTATCCCCTCCCTCCTAATTAACTTTCCTTTATAGGGCAGTAACTTTCAACACTCATTGCCTGAATATTGAAGCTCACAGTTACGGTTGCTTCCTTGTGCCATTCCTACTTGCTAATTGTAGATACAGCTGATTCCCTTGAGGATTTTCTACCTGACATCGTCTTCAGATTCATACGCATCCGGATCTACATCCTCAGCGTTCCGGAAACCAAGCCGCGCACACACAGCTTCTCACCGCCATCGGCGGTCACTGCTTAGCTCTGCTCTTATCAGATCTTTGTGGGGTATTGTATGTTGGCTATCTGGATAATACTTACCTTGCTTTGTATCCTCTAATTTACCTCACGTTTGAACTGACTTACTCTGTGCAGCAATGTTATACTTACGTTCCTAATTCAGTATAAGTTGTGCCATATAAAACCGCAACAAACTCTGCTCACTACTATCAGTAAAGTTTGGAACATCCAATTATGATATATTGTTTGTGTGGTTTGGATTGCTTGGAACTGTATATATTTTAGAATGTCTGTGTGTGTGCGTGAAGACAGGTTTTGACTTCAATACCTTTGAATTGATATCTCAATATTAATTCTACCTGACTAAAAGTTATACCTACTCAGCTGTCTCAAACCTTTATGTTATTTACTAAAAGATTTCAAAAGTAACAATCTCACAGTATCTATTCAGGTAATTTAAACTACCATTACCTGCTTAGTTTACAAAAGAGAAACACATCCTTTATTTATTGAAGGATTTTTGTTATATTTCAAACCCTTAATACAAAAGTGTACCAGTTGCTACATAATATTCAGGCCTAAAAAAAAAAAAAAATAAGGGTTTATTTATATAACAACCTAACATGAATCCTCAGGAAGTAAAGAATGAGTTAACTAATATATACCAAAAACTAGACTATTTAAATAAAGGGTTAACTGAAGTGCAAGCAGAAACTGCTGCATTGAGAGCTTTACTAAAAGACTGTTTGCATACTAAAAGTGCTGAAAGCCCAGAACCACATGTTCATTATCCCCAACCATTTACTGGTAAAAGGAATGAGTTTAGGGACTTTAAAAATGCCTGCCATCTACTTTTTTCTCTAAGACCACGTACATATCATACAGAGAGAATCAAAGTATGCACAACCATTTCCTTTTTACAAGGGGAACCAAGAACATGGGCTAATAGGTTTTTTGAAAGTAATAATCCTATCCTAGATTCACTACAAGATTTTTTTCGAGCACTCACAAACCTATATGAGGATTCCAACAGTCAAATCACTGCAGATACAAAATTACGTTCCTTAAAGCAAGGAAAAAGAACCATTGAGGAATACACAACTGAATTCCAAATGTGGGCAGAAGACTCTCAATGGAATGAGATTAGTTTGCGTACTCAATTTCGCTTAGGATTGTCAGAAAACTTAAAAGACGAACTCTCCCGCCTGGATGCCCCTGACAGTCTTCTCTCTCTTATAAAACTCAGTACAACTTTAGATAGAAGACTCCGTGAAAGAAAGGCTGAAAAAGCAGGTTATGATGTCATACCAAAACGTCCCTTTAACTATACCTCTACTCAGGAAAGACCTAGTACCATTACGCCTATGGAAATTGGAGTCATCAAAGGTCCCCTCACACCAGAGGAAAAAGCCAGGAGAAGAATGGAAAATTTGTGTCTCTACTGTGCTCATAAAGAGCATACTGTTTCTTCATGTCCTCAACTTCTGAAGCAAAAGAAGGGTAAGCTAACCCACAGCACTCATTTATTTAATCTAACATTGGAAACACAAATGACTTTGTTTTTTTCATTACAGTGGGACCAGAAAAACATTCAATCTAAAGCTTTGGTTGATTCAGGGGCCTCACGGAGTTACATAGATACTACCTTTGTTAAGAATAATAAAATACCTATTGTGTGTAAAACAAAACCTCTCTTTGTTAAATTAATAGATGGTTCACTAATACAACAAGGTCCAATAACTCATCACACTATACCTTTACTTATAACCACTAAGGAAGGTCATACCGAATATATCTCATTTGATTTAATTCCTATATCATTACACACAATAATTCTGGGGTTTTCCTGGTTGCAGAAACACAACCCGAATATAGACTGGTCTCAAAATAAAATAACACTAAGTTCTTCTTATTGTTTGAAGACCTGTTACCCACACTGTACCATAGCTACTCTAGAGAATGGGATACCCAGACCTTATCAGGATCTGGCAGAGGTTTTTGACCTTAAAGAGGCAGAAAGTCTTCCCCCACACAGGGAGTTCGATTGCCCGATAGATCTAATACCTGGGTCACAAGTTCCACATGGGAAAATATATCCCCTCTCTCAAACCGAACTAGCTTTTGTAAGAACCTACTTAGACGATAATCTGCGCAAAGGGTTCATTTCACATTCTACTTCCCCTGCAGCAGCAGGTATGTTTTTAGTTAAAAACAAGGATGGGACGATACGTCCTATTATTGACTACAGAGCACTAAATGATATTACCTTAAAGAACAGATACCCACTACCCTTAATTCCTGAGCTTCTTGAACGCTTACATGGCGCCACCATCTATTCTAAACTTGATTTGAAGGGTGCTTATAATTTAATTAGAATCAAACAAGGTGACGAATGGAAAACAGCGTTTAGAACACGTTATGGGCTATATCAATACAATGTGATGCCTTTCGGCCTAAGTAATGCGCCCGCTACATTCCAACATTTTATTAACGAAATCTTTCGAGATTTGTTGGATGTATGTGTTATAATTTATTTGGATGACATCCTCATTTATTCTAAAACATTACAAGATCATGAGAAACATGTACGTTGGGTGCTTACTAGGCTAAAAGACCATAAACTATACGCTAAGCTTGAGAAATGTTCTTTTCACGTTCAAGAAATTAAGTTCTTGGGTTATATTATAACACCAAATAAAATCATGATGGATCCAGAAAAGGTTTCTGCAATTGTAAATTGGCCAGTTCCCACAACTGTTAAAGCTCTACAAAGATTCATTGGGTTCTCAAATTTTTATCGTCGTTTTATTAAAGATTTTTCACTAATTGTAAAACCGTTAACACAACTAACAAGTAAGAAACAGAGATTTACTTGGACCAAGGAAGCTCAATTATCTTTTGAGACTCTAAAGAATCAATTCATTAATGCACCAGTTTTAACATTACCCAACTTTGATACACAATTTATTCTTGAAGTAGACGCCTCAAATACTGGTATTGGGGCAATTCTTTCACAAAAGAATAAAGATAAAACAGAAACCCATCCCATAGCCTTCTATTCAAGAATGCTCACTACTGCTGAAAAGAACTATACTATAGGGGATAAAGAATTACTGGCAATAAAATGTTCACTGGAACATTGGAGACATCTCCTTGAAGGTTCAAATCTCCCTTTCATAATTTTCACTGATCACAAGAACTTAGAATACTTAAAGAAAAGTAAAACACTTAATTCACGACAGGTCCGTTGGTCCATCTTTTTAGACCAGTTTAATTTTTTAATTACATATAAACCAGGGAAACTCAATATTAAGGCAGACGCCTTATCTAGAATGTATGAAAAAGATCTGTCTGATGACCCTGAGTTTGTAATCCCTGAAGAAAGATTCATAGGAGTTATATCTTCTCTAGAACAAGAAATACTTGAGGTTCTAAATAAAGACCCTAACATACCTGGATCTTGTGATAAAGATCCACAGACGGGACTATATTATTACAAAAGGAAGTTGTTCATTCCTGAATCTTTAAGGAACACTATCCTTAAACAAACCCATGATGGAACTTTAGCTGGTCACCTGGGAATCCAAAAAACCATAGAATTAACTAGAAGAAATTTCTGGTGGCCTGGGATGAACCACACAATTTACCTATACATAACAAACTGTGATGTTTGTGCTAGAAACAAGATCTCCCATAAAAAACCCATAGGCCTCTTAAGACCTCTGCCTATCCCAGATAAACCATGGGAGACCATATCTATGGATTTTATTGTTGATCTCCCTAAATCTCAACATCACACTACCATACTAGTTGTAATAGATCATCTAACGCGTCTGGCTCATTTCATACCTATGAAAGGATTGCCTTCCGCTCTTGCAACAGCTACAGCCTTTTTGAATCAAATTGTAAGATTACATGGATTACCCACCGTAATAATTACGGACAGGGGTACACAATTCACCTCTTCTTTCTGGAAATCCCTATGCATATTACTAAAAGTAGATAGTAGATACACTACTGCATTCCATCCCCAAACAAATGGACTTACAGAAAGAACGAATCAAACCCTTGAACAATATCTTAGGTGTTTCATTACCTACTTACAAGATGATTGGATTGATTATATCCCCATGGCAGAATTTTCTTACAACAATTCTGTTTCCACTTCTCTTAAAATGTCACCTTTCTTTGCTACTTATGGATTTAATCCCAATACCGTATCTCTTTCTAGAAAATAAGTAAACTCACCTAGTGCCACAGAATTCATCAATTCTTTACAAGAAAGGTTAGATCAATTGAAGGATTCTCTCTCAAAGGCAAAAGACTATCAAAAACGTAACTATGATAAACATCATAGTCCAAGTCCCACTTATCAAATTGGTGATCAAGTTCTACTATCCATCAGGAACCTTAAGTTGCAAATACCATGTAAAAAACTTGCCAATCAATTTTTAGGACCTTTTACGATTGATAAGATCATCAACCAGAACGCAGTTAGACTCATTTTGCCTGATTCATATAAAATACATTCCACATTTCATGTGTCTCTCATTAAACCTTATTCTGCTAAAGACCATCAAGGTATTAATCTAAGACCCCCGCCTATCTTGGTGGAGAATCAGGAAGAATTTGAAGTTGAGTCTATTCTTGATTCCAGAATAAGACGACATAAGCTGGAATATTTAATAAAGTGGAAAGGTTATGGTCCGGAGGAAAATTCTTGGCAAAGGTCTACTGAGATACATGCACCTCGTCTGGTTACTGCTTTTCACCGTCGTTACCCAGAGAAACCTCGGATGGAATCCCCTGAGGTGATTCCTTGACTGGGGGGATCTGTGATATTCCTTTTAGGATTATCCCCTCCCTCCTAATTAACTTTCCTTTATAGGGCAGTAACTTTCAACACTCATTGCCTGAATATTGAAGCTCACAGTTACGGTTGCTTCCTTGTGCCATTCCTACTTGCTAATTGTAGATACAGCTGATTCCCTTGAGGATTTTCTACCTGACATCGTCTTCAGATTCATACGCATCCGGATCTACATCCTCAGCGTTCCGGAAACCAAGCCGCGCACACACAGCTTCTCACCGCCATCGGCGGTCACTGCTTAGCTCTGCTCTTATCGGATCTTTGTGGGGTATTGTATGTTGGCTATCTGGATAATACTTACCTTGCTTTGTATCCTCTAATTTACCTCACGTTTGAACTGACTTACTCTGTGCAGCAATGTTATACTTACGTTCCTAATTCAGTATAAGTTGTGCCATATAAAACCGCAACAAACTCTGCTCACTACTATCAGTAAAGTTTGGAACATCCAATTATGATATATTGTTTGTGTGGTTTGGATTGCTTGGAACTGTATATATTTTAGAATGTCTGTGTGTGTGCGTGAAGACAGGTTTTGACTTCAATACCTTTGAATTGATATCTCAATATTAATTCTACCTGACTAAAAGTTATACCTACTCAGCTGTCTCAAACCTTTATGTTATTTACTAAAAGATTTCAAAAGTAACAATCTCACAGTATCTATTCAGGTAATTTAAACTACCATTACCTGCTTAGTTTACAAAAGAGAAACACATCCTTTATTTATTGAAGGATTTTTGTTATATTTCAAACCCTTAATACAAAAGTGTACCAGTTGCTACACCAAATCAGAAATATTAAACATAAATATGTCAGGCCCCTCACTACTAGCCACACAAGAGATTTCCCCGTTCACCTGGTGCACTCATTCATTGAAATACTTGGGAATACACTTGACCTCCTCACAAGAAGATATCTTCCACCTTAACTATATACCTGCTAAACACAATATAATATGTGATCTCTCATCATGGGGATCTAAAAAGCTATCATGGTTAGGTCGCATCGACACGATTAAAATGAATATATTCCCACGTATCTTATACCTACTTCAGACCTTACCAATACCCCTCCCCAAAACATACCTCCCGTCCCTCCTGAAAGTTTCAGCAACTTCATTTGGCGCCGTAGACCGCCCAGAATTAGTAAACAAACAATGTAAACTTCAAAAACACAAGGAGGCCTGGGAGTTCCAAACCTAGCAGCTTACCGTCAAGCTATCTTTCTGCAACGCCTAGTGGATTGGAACATCCATTTCAACCATAAAAGATGGGTACCACTAGAACACTTAATAATGAATAAGCCGCACCTGGGAAGGTTATGTTGGAGCAGCCCACATCTATTCAAATTAATTAGAACAGACAACCCAATGATACAGGAGACCCTTAAGGTTTGGGAACATACAATTAACACAACACACTACATCTCCTCCATACCCTCACCCATGACATCCCTAATTGAAAACGGGGAATTCACGGTAAGGCCCTTCACCACACAATCCACCACAACAACTCTGAACAGAGACCTCGTAGTATATACACTAACCGAAAATGAATCCTTACTCTCACAAAATGAATTAGTAAAAAAGGGACTAAACTGTTTCGCTGACTGGTTCACTTACAGACAGACTGCCCACTTTATCACCACACACCCAGAATATGGGAACATGGTCAGACCTCTAACCTCCTTTGAATCCCTGTGCACTCGCTCTCCCCCCCTGAGACATACATTGTCCATCATCTATAAGATCTTAACCCACACACCCCCAGGACAAACTCCCCCCTATATAGAAAGCTGGGAAAGAGATCTAGGTGTCATTATACTACCCCAAACAAGTAAACTGATGTTCCAAGCTACAAAGAAATCTTCAATCTCATCCTCCATTCTGGAGGTCAATTTTAAACTTTTGCACAGGTGGTATCTCACTCCGAAAAAACTACACCGCCTTTTTAGATCTCAAAGCAATAGATGCTGGCGATGCGGCCATGTAAATAGTGACACTGCCCATATGTGGTGGTGGTGCAATAGTATTCAAAACTTATGGAGGAAAGTCATCTCCGAGATAGAAATCATACTGGATACCCAATTGCCACTTGACCCCCTGATATGGCTTCTGCACAAACCCCCCTCCACTCTCAAATATAAACCATACATACACTTGTTTAAAATTATGACTAACGGAATCAAAGTCCTGATAGCTAAAAATTGGAGAAGTAGAGAAGTTCCATCAGTTACCATGTGGATTAAAAAAGTTTCAGAACTCATAAAATTAGAAGAGTATTACTTCCTTAAAAATGATAAAATGGACTCTTACGCAGAGTTCTCTCATTTGTGGACCACCTACGTCCAAAACGAACGCAAGTAAGTCAAGTTAAACTACTAAGCCTAAAATAAAGTCATAAGCGTAACATCCAAAATCATAATTTACTGGTAATGGGAATTCATACAATTCGACATCAACTACACAAACATCTGGGGCATGGGCAGACCGGGAGCCCTCACTCTTTTCTTCCTCTTTATTATATCTTTTCCTTTTTCTTTTTTTTTTCTCTTTTTTCTCTCTCTTTTATTTTATCCTTTCTTCCTTCTTTCCCCTCTCTTTCCTTTATTAATTATTTCACTATATATGTAAATAAATATCATATCAGTCTTACATACTATCCACAAAACCCACAGTTATTATTGTAAATGGAAAACTGGAGCTGCGCCTCCACCCCCTTGTATCTTTATTTTATATGCACAATAAAAACTGTTTAAAAAAAAAAAAAAAAAAAAAGATTACACAAAAGAAGCAGAGAGAATCTTAGGAGACATTAATTACTATCAAATTTTACCCAGAGATCCCACCCCCCTTTTCAAATTAACATATCAAAAATTAATAGACAAGGGTGCACTACAGGGTATACTAAATAAAGAAGAAAGAGAATTCCTTAGAACAGATAATCCAAGCATCGCACATTACTACCATCTCCCAAAAATCCATAAGGATAAAAATAACCCGCCCGGACGTCCCATGATAGCCGGGATAGGCAATCTAACATATCATTTATCATTTTACATCGACCAATTTTTACAGAAATATGTAACTACTCTTCCATCTTACATTAGGGACAGCACTCACTTGTTACAATTATTACAAAATCTTACCCTCACAAACAAAAAGAAGCTATGGATCACCTGTGACGTCAGTTCCCTATATTCAAACATCACTCATGACCAGGGATTGACTGCAATTTCTCATTTTTTAGAACTGGATCTTTATTTACCCAAAGAACAAAAATTATATATTTTAGAATGCATTAAGTACATCTTGCAACACAATTATTTTTTATACCTAGATCGTTTCTATCTGCAGATCAGGGGGATGGCCATGGGTACCAGGTTCGCCCCAAGTTTCGCTAATCTCTTTATGGGATTATTTGAGGAAATATACATCTACCAAGCGAACCTTGGGGAGAACCTGGTATTCTATGGCCGCTACATAGACGACCTCATATTTATTTGGGACGGCTGTACAGAATCAGCAGAATTATTCATTACACGACTTAACAATAATAATATGAGAATCACATTTACAGCCAATATACAATCTGAATCAATAGATTATTTGGATCTGACACTCAGTTGGGGGCTCAACCAGACCACTATGTCCAAAACTTTTTTTAAAGATGTGGATAGCAACAGCTATTTGGAATACCATAGCAATCACCATAGAAGCTAGATTAACAATGTACCGTACAGTCAGTTCAGACGCATTAGGAGGAACTGTTCAGATTATAACACTTTTCTTGAACAAAGTCAGATTATATACAATAGATTTGTAGAGAGAAACTATCCAGTTCAAATTTTAGATAATGCACTCATGAGAACAAAGAGATTGGACAGAAATGATATATTATCCAATAACAATAAAATGAAACAATTATCTAACACACCAACAGACCAGGGAAACATTATGTTCATTACTCAATACAACAACAATTTTCAAAAAATCAATCAAATCATACATAAACATTGGCATGTCATCCAAAGGGATCCTATTTTGAGAAATATAGTACAGGATAAACCAAAGATAGTTTATAGGAGAGCTCCAACCCTGAGAAGCAGATTAGCACCTAGCAAAATTGTCAAACACACCCAACAACAATCCAAGATCATTACAAAATCCAAGAGGGGCATCTTTGGGTTACAGGGAGTATATAAATGCGGAAAAACTGGTTGTAAATCTTGCTAATATATTAAACATGGCACTAAAACCTTCAAGTCCCAGACCACCGGAGAGATACACCCCATTCAGGGATTTTACAATTGCAACACCTCTTTCGTTGTTTACCTGTTAGAGTGCATTTGCGGGCTACAATATATAGGCCGCACCTCCAGGAAAGTAAAAATAAGGTGGGGAGAACACTTTCGCAACTGTAAAAATTGTAAGAAAACGAAAATCAAACATAGTGTTCCAACCCATTGTCTAGCCAAACATCAAGGCAACCCTCATATTTTCAAATTTATTCCCATAGATTTTATTCCTAGGTCAGCAGACTATAACAGAACTACCAAACTCAGACAACGAGAAACCTTCTGGATTTTTAAGTTAAAAACATTATTTCCTGAAGGCTTAAATGCCAACCTTGATTTAGCAGCATTTAATTAATATTCAGATATAACAATAATGATACCAACCAATGGGTTGTCCTAACACCAATATCTAGATCCAGATTTAGATTAGACTTATAGATATGTCACGAATCAATATGATAACCATAACGATCAAAATGACCAGTGATACACCAATTCGGTTTAGGTCTGATCACACATCAGGATATTACAAAAATCAATATTTTCACATTTTCTATTTATTCTGGTAATCTCATTAGCTTTTCAATTTAAGACTTATCTTAGCTTATTATAATATTTTCGAAATTATGTTAGTGTGACATCTGTTTTCAATACACAGAATGACAAATATATTCAATAGGACAACGAAAGATTAACCTATGTGATTAATAATCCACACGGTGTGACAAATGGACTAGCAAACATATTTATTTCACTTAAAAGTTCATATACATTTGCCATATGCTCAGTTCGTTTGCTGGCTCAAATTAGAAATTATTATAATAATTATAATGTTCATATGTTGGATTACTATAGTCTAATTCACATGATATATTGTGATTCCAATTTACACATAACATTTGGAATCATAAAACATTCCTAATCAATAGCCTATGGATTTATAGGTTTTAAAAGTAAATGTATCGACATTCCTTGTAAACACTGAAGACTCATATCATAATTTTGAGGTTCTATATAAAATCTACATAGAAACCAATTAATGTTAAAGTAAATATATTAAAACAAAATCAAAATTCAATTATATTCATTCCATTTTTTACTAAATCTGTAGGGTCAGATTCAATGTATTTCATTCTAGACCTTTTTTAAGAATATATTTTCACTAATTTTCTTAAATCTTCCCGATTATTCAGACATAGAATTCTGATTTTAACATACGAAAATTGCAAGCAATCTAGTAAGACACATGATGGCTTTGTAAAAACCATAATTAAAAAACGTGGTTACATTTATTTCCACAGCCGTGAGGTCCAGATCTTTATTACTATTATTAATATTCATTGGCTACAATTGCATACTATTCACCATTTTATTTTTAGTTAGATTCGGTTGTTTTTATATTCCCATCACCTCTCACATTACTTACATTCTATCCACCACCACATAGCTTTAAACACCACCACACGTCAGTTTTATTAAACATCTCTCATTCAAATATGCTTTATATGTTCATGCAATCGCATATACCTATAACTGTTAGGAGCAGCTGCAGTTATTGTTTTATATTTAGCACTATTCATTTTATTATAACCTGTGATAGATACATTTTATAATTTAGAAACACCCTAGCAACATTTTAACACATATTGTTAACAACGGTCAGCTCACAGGTTAAAATCAATCAGTGTTGATAAGATCCACAGGGATTTCTTTGTTACGATTGGTCTACTTTTGAAACTATGACAACTTCCTGTTTTAAATTCACCTGTATTTAAGGTTTCAATTTGTCTAAATTGTATTCATTGTTTTTATGCCTGAGGAAAAGACCAGACATTGGTCTAGAAACGCGTAGCAATTCTTATATGGATTAAAGATTTTAATTCTATCATATGGAAGTTGTCTTATATTTTTATTGATCTAACCTGAGAAGGGTTTTGATTTTAAAATCCACTGCAGTCTGCAATACATGGTCTATACAGACGTTTGGTTTACTGCAATCAAGTAACACTGAGATCCACCTGTCTGCAGTTCAGCTGAGGCCACCCAGTGTACTAACCACTGAGAGTGTTAGTCTGCCTGATAGCACCGGTCATAGAACGGTGCAGAGCCATTTGGTAAGCCTTTTTGAATATTCTGCCTTCTGATTTTACAACAACAGTATCACGCTATGTGGCGCCCTCTTTTTACTTATAATTTTCAGAAACCTTCACTCCGAGGACCAGAGGAGCTTTGCCGCCTGCACCTTTTATTTCAACTATTTTGAACTCACTGCCCGATCCCACGGGAACCATATGGTTTGTGCACTAATTTGATTGTTTGGTTCACTAAGCGCACCCCGCTCTGGGTTCCCTTAGGGGTTCCTTGTTTGACATCTTTCAAAAAGTATCAAGTTGGTTGTGTAAGAAAACACAAAGTAACAAACAGTCTGTTCAAAATATGTAACAAGTATCACTTCACACTTCCACAGTTCATGACAGATCCTTATTGCGGAACAGGGAGAAAATACCACCCTCCTCTCAATGCCTTAGAGGTTTTCTATATTATCACCTATAAGCAAAACAATGGCTTGTTGTCCTCCTAGAGATCATGCTCACCAGACTGCCAATAGACAACTAGGGGACTCACCAGCTCTGATTTGGTAATGTTACATCAGCTACACGATCTTCCGTTTCATACCCACTATTACCAGCACCGGCTCTCTCAGACCACACCTCCTCTGTGTGTGTTCACCCACCGACTACGTCACTGGCTGGGTAACGCTGCTTCCTTCCAAGACCGGTGTCCCCTAGTGTAATAGTCGTTGCTTATCAATGTTAGCTATTTGTGGTCATCAAGTAATTAGCGTAAATATATATTCATTCTAGCGCACAGAGGGAATAAAGTCTCTGCAAAAAAATAAACACGCTACTCCTGGCTCATAACGTGTTCATCCAGCTCACACCCCACAGCTGATCGCTCACAGGGCTTCATCAGGCATAACAAGTTGATGTCTGTTTCATCCATCTGCCTTCTATTTATACTGCTACGGGTGATTTAACTCACCAAATGCCCTAATAGTCAGTACAGCACATATACATTACATGTTTAATACATCCAAACACAATATCTAACAATTAAATTCTATTATTTACAGGATTAAGAAGTGAGTGTAGTCAGGTCTTAAGTGAATAAATCATCAACATTTAATTAGTTTTTATACATTCAAAATGTTATTCTCCCTGCATTTTAATGTTAAATGATTACTTTCTGTTATCATTTTTAAGCTAAACAACTAACATATTAAAGTTAATAAACATTAATTAAAACCTACTGACCTATATTTTCTCCAAAACGAAGTTTCATAAGGTTCTAAAAGTTATATCTTTTATTCACAGATGATGTCACGTTATCCTGCCCACTATTTTCAGCACTGCGTGTTCAAAATACTTAAACCAGTAACTTTGTGTTTAAAGCGCCATTTTGAAACCTAGGTATTGTAAACGGATTGGTACAGAGCAAAGGATACCCACAGAGTGGGTTTGGAAAACAATTACATTTGCAGACAAGATTTCTGATATACGGTAGAGATATGTTAATGAAATGCTATTGATAAAAAGCGTATTTGGGGTAGTTAGTTAGTAACAGGCAAAGAAAATATTTACTTACAGTGGCCCTTTAACACCTTATCTCTAGCTGGTAGCATTCAGCCTAAGGGTGTATACCTAACTAGGAAAATCAAAACTCTCTATAACAAAAAAAGAGCAAAATTCAGCTCTTTATGTAAATCTTCTGGCTGTAGTGAGTTCATATTATAAATCCATTTACACTCTGATCGCAGGAGTAAATTATCCCAGTTACCCCCTCTCTGAGATATCAATTAGTTCAAGGCCCATAAACCTGAGGTCCTCATCACTGCTATTATGGCATTTAAAAAGGGGCCTGCTACTCCACTATCTTTAATTCTCTCATTTACCATATCCCTTCTGTGTTATTTCATGTGTTCCCTAAATTCCGTGTAGGTTTTATGTACATAAAGGCGCGGGCAAGAAAAGGATGCCATATAGACCACCCCATCACTCCTACAGGTAATATGGCCTTATGGCCTTTAACCCTATGTTGTCGTCCCATAGAGTCAAAGGAAAATCTACCCCTAAGGAGGTGCTTTCACATTTTGCATCTTCCACAAGCATAGCATCCACTATTTTTTGTTGTTGCTTCACCAGCCATCCACTTGTACTCTTAAAATGACTATGGACCAGTTTGTCTTTTAAGGAGGGGACACGCCTGGCTGTCATAAGGGGTTATTCACCCACACGTTTCTTAATTTCATGATCAAGTATATTAGTAATATGATAAAGTAATATTTCCCTGGATGTCTCTTGCGCCTTTTGAAGCCACTTTTAATTACTTTACGTGAATACCCTCTTGATCTAAATCTTACGTTTAAATCATCTGCATAGTTCTTAAAAGTTGTCTCAGTTGAGCAATTCCTTTTTTGTCATAGGAACTGCCCTATTTGTATGGCATTAATTTGGTGTCTAGGATGATGGCTATTTGCCTCTAGTTATGTGTTTGCTGATGTGTCCTTGGGAAATGTTTCAGTGCACAAACTGTCACCTTGTTGAGTAATTTTCAAATCTAAAAATGACAGTGAGTCATAACTCCATTCATAGGTAAATTTAAGGTTCCATTCATTAACATTTAGGTGTTGCATGAATTTGGAGAGGGTATCAGGGGTTCCTTCCCATTACATAGGCACGTCGTCAATAAAACCAGATTGCTATAGACTCCCCAAATTCATCATCTACATTTAAGATAGTTTCAGTCTCAAATCTGCCTAAAAAAAGGCAAGCATAAGTGGGTACACAGCATGCCCCTATTGCAGTACCCAACAGTTGTCTGTAGAACCTAGAGTCAAATTCAAAATAATTCATACTCAACACAAATTTTAATAATTCAAGCACAAAATCAGTATGTTTGTCAAATGTACTCCCCCTTTGAGAAAGGTATTCTTTTATTGCTAGCAACCCTTTGTCATGGGGAATGGACATGTACAGTGCCTCGACGTCCACTGACACCAAAATTGTTTATGGCAATAGAATACCACCATCCAATATTTTCAACGCATCCACCGTATCTTTAACATAAGATGGTAATGATGTTAAATGAGTGTGCAAGCATCAGTCAATATAGTTAGTAACTCATTCTGTAAGACCCCCCATCCCCGACACTATTGGTCTCCCAGGTGGGGGTATCTTATTTTTATGATTTTTTTAGGTCATGTAGAACGTTGGTATCACTGGATATTTCACTGTCATGAATTCCAGTTCTTTTTTTATTTATCAGGTCTTCTTGTAATGCAATTACAAGAATATTAGCCAGTTCATTTTTATACTCTGGGGTAGGGTCTATTCTTAGTCTTTCATATTGGGTATTTTTCAATAGTTGTCGCATGCATTCAATTTTATAATCCTTAACATCCAAGACCACCACATTGCCGCCTTTGTCAGAAGGCTTAATGACAATATCCTTGTCATTAATGAGATCAAAGTGCCGATCTCTGTTCATTTTTCAAATTGTCCCTGTCTTCTCTTATAGCGCCTAGTATTTTCAAGTCTTTTTCTACTATTTTAACAAACGTCATAACACTGGGCACCACTGACATGGCCGGCATATATGATGATCTTGGCCTAAGGTTAATTTGTCCTATCTGACCATTTTCATCTGGACTTGAGGTGCCTTCACTAAGCCACCTAGCAAGATCTGATCATGTATGTCAAGTCTAGTGTCTTGCGGCCTCCCTGCGTTTATTTTTTTGAGAACCACTTTCCTTGCAAATAAATTGAAATTTTGGAGGTGATGAATCCATCAAACTGATTTGTTGGGCAAAACGTTAGCCCCTTGGTTAATACTTCACTATGTGTTTTCGTCAAGATTTTCTTTAACAGATTGATCACCTATATATGTGTTCATTTGTATTAATGTATTTATATGTGTATATATGTATTTATGTAATTACAGACATACACACAAATACATATGTACACATATATAGACATATATATATATAAGTGCATTGGAGCTCTTTGCAGTTAAGTAGTTGAAAGCAGGTAAAAGTGCATTATTTCACATTCCAATATTCTGCAAACTATTTATAAAGAGATATTTATATATATATATATATATATATATATATCCTATATTATAAAAGACAAGAGTTTGTCTGAAGCCGTCATGCGCAGTTCAGACAAACTCTTGCCGCGAGGACCCGGCAGCAGCTCAGCTGTGAGAGGCGCGCGAGGACCCGGCAGCAGCTCAGCTGTGAGAGGCGCGCGAGGACCCGGCAGCAGCTCAGCTGTGAGAGGCGCGAGAGGACCCGGCAGCAGCTCAGCTGTGAGAGGCGCGCGGAGTGAGAGAGAGAGAGAGAGAGAGAGAGAGAGAGAGAGAGAGAGAGAGAGAGAGAGAGAGAGAATGGGAGAGAGAGAGAGAGAATGGGAGAGAGAGAATGGGAGAGAGAGAGAGAGAGAATGGGAGAGAGAATGGGAGAGAGAATGGGAGAGAGAATGGGAGAGAGAATGGGAGAGAGAATGGGAGAGAGAATGGGAGAGAGGGAGAGAGAATGGGAGAGAGGGAGAGAGAATGAGAGAGAGAGAATGGGAGAGAGAGAATGGGAGAGAGAGAATGGGAGAGAGAGAATGGGAGAGAGAGAATGGGAGAGAGAGAGAGAATGGGAGAGAGAGAGAGAATGGGAGAGAGAGAGAGAATGGGAGAGAGAGAGAGGGAGAGAGAGAGAGAGAATGGGAGAGAGAGAATGGGAGAGAGAGAGAGAGGGAGAGAGAGAATGGGAGAGAGAGAATGGGAGAGAGAGAGAGAATGGGAGAGAGAGAGAGAGAGAATGGGAGAGAGAGAGAGAATGGGAGAGAGAGAGAGGGAGAGAGAGAGAGGGAGAGAGAGAGAGAGAGAGAATGGGAGAGAGAGAATGGGAGAGAGAGAGAGAGGGAGAGAGAGAATGGGAGAGAGAGAATGGGAGAGAGGGAGAGAGAATGGGAGAGAGAGAATGAGAGAGAGAGAATGAGAGAGAATGGGAGAGAGAGAATGGGAGAGAGAATGGGAATGGGAGAGAGAATGGGAGAGAGGGAGAGAGAATGAGAGAGAGAGAATGGGAGAGAGAGAATGGGAGAGAGAGAATGGGAGAGAGAGAATGGGAGAGAGAGAATGGGAGAGAGAGAATGGGAGAGAGAGAATGGGAGAGAGAGAATGGGAGAGAGAGAGAGAATGGGAGAGAGAGAGAGAGAATGGGAGAGAGAGAGAGAATGGGAGAGAGAGAGAGGGAGAGAGAGAGAGAGAGAGAGAGAGAGAGAATGGGAGAGAGAGAATGGGAGAGAGAGAGAGAGGGAGAGAGAGAATGGGAGAGAGAGAATGGGAGAGAGAGAATGGGAGAGAGAGAGAGAATGGGAGAGAGAGAGAGAGAGAATGGGAGAGAGAGAGAGAATGGGAGAGAGAGAGAGGGAGAGAGAGAGAGAGAGAGAATGGGAGAGAGAGAATGGGAGAGAGAGAGAGAGGGAGAGAGAGAATGGGAGAGAGAGAATGGGAGAGAGAGAATGGGAGAGAGGGAGAGAGAATGGGAGAGAGAGAATGAGAGAGAATGGGAGAGAGAGAATGGGAGAGAGAATGGGAATGGGAGAGAGAATGGGAATAATAATGGGAATAACACGGCCCGTGTCAACGGGCTTTAGGACTAGTATATATATAAAGCATTACTGGGCTAAAAGAAGCTGCACCCAGGTGGTAAATCGCCATAGAACAGGCTAACAATAGTATTGAGCCAGTTGTTCGTTCCTGTGAGTGTGCTTCTCTCTGTGTGTATTTAGTCTCCCTATGGGAAAAAGGGGAAACCAGACGTGGGCTCCTTGCTCAGTGTGCTTAGAGGAATATGGCTACATCTCACTGACGAGGCCCAATGAAGGCCGAAACGATCGTCTGGGGTTGCTGTGTTCCTTGTTCAGCGAGGAATTGCCTGGTATTTCGGCGCTGGACTGACCGTAATAGGCGGGATCAGACTGATAAACTACAGGAAAGTTCTTTTCTGTGAAAAGCATTACTGGGCTAAAAGAAGCTGCACCCAGGTGGTAAATCGCCATAGAACAGGCTAACAATAGTATTGAACCAGTTGTTCGTTCCTGTGAGTGTGCTTCTCTCTGTGTGTGTGTATATATATATATATATTACACACACATACACACATATACCTCTATATAGTCATCTATATATATCGTATACATATATATAGATATATATATATATATATATATATATATATATATATATATATATATAGTACCAAATACCATTAGATATATGGGGAAATATTTATTTATATAAATAGAACATATTTTTCTATGGGAAGAACATTGGAATGTGAATTATTCATATTTTTAAATGGGATTAGTGAACTTGAAAATATGGGATTTTGTTTGCGTGAGAGTAGGGTTCCCCCCCCCCCCCCCACACTTCTTTTGCTCCATTGACTCCTATGGAGGAATAGGTTATCGCACGTGCAATAATTTAAGTTTGGCAATTTACGAACGTCGGGTTAGTGATCGAGAAATACTTTCAACTTGAAATACGAGCGCAGCCTGACGCACGCAAAAAAATATTCCTTCTAGCACAGTTAATGTTCAAGCGGGAATATTAAATAGTGCTCCTCTTGTAATCTGGCCCCTATACATTAAAAAACATAATTTATGCTTACCTGATAAATTTATTTCTCTTGTAGTGTATCCAGTCCACGGATCATCCATTACTTATGGAATATATTCTCCTTCCCAACAGGAAGCTGCAAGAGTCCACCCACAGCAAAGCTGCTATATAGCTCCTCCCCTAACTGCCATATTCAGTCATTCGACCGAAAACATGCAGAGAAAGGAAAAACCATAGGGTGCAGTGGTGACTAGTTCAAATGAAAAAATTACCTGCCTTAAAGTGACAGGGCGGGCCGTGGACTGGATACACTACAAGAGAAATAAATTTATCAGGTAAGCATAAATTATGTTTTCTCTTGTTAAGTGTATCCAGTCCACGGATCATCCATTACTTATGGAATACCAATACCAAAGCTAAAGTACACGGATGATGGGAGGGACAAGGCAGGTACTTAAACGGAAGTTACCACTGCCTGTAAAAAACCCTTTCTCCCAAAAATAGCCTCCGAAGAAGCAAGGTATCAAATTTGTTAAATTTGAAAAGTATGAAGCGCAGACCAAGACTCCGTCTTGTAAATCTGTTCAACAGAAGCCACATTTAAAAAAGGCCCAAGTGAAAACCACAGCTCTAGTAGAATGAGCTGTAATCCCTTCAGGAGGCTGCTGTCCAGCAGTCTCATAAGCTAAATGAATTATGCTTTTTAACCAAAAAGACAGAGAGGCTGCTAAAGTCTTTTGACCTCTCCTCTGTCCAGAATAGACAACAAACAAGGTGAACGTTTGATGAAAACTGTAGTAGCTTGTAAGTAAAACTTTAAAGCACAAACCACGTCCAATATTGTGTAATAGACGTTCCTTCTTTGAGGAAGGATTAGGATACAAGCATGGAACAACTATCTCTTGAGTGATGTACTTGTTAGATACCACCTTAGGAAAAAACCCAGGTTGGTACGCAGGACTACCTTATCCGTACGATGGACCAGATAAGGAGAATCACATTGTAACACAGATAACTTGGAGACTCTACGAGTCGAGGAATTAGCTACCCAAAAGGAACTTTCCAAGATAAAGATTGATATCTATGGAACAAAAAAGGTTCAAACGGAACTTCTTGAAGAACCTTAAGAATCAGGTTTAAGCTCCATGGCGGAGCAACAGTTTTAAACACAGGCTTGGATCTAACCAAAGCCTGACCAAATGCCTGAACGTCTAGAATACCTGCCAGACGCTTGTGCAAAAAAATAGACAGAGTAAAAATCCGTCCCCTTTTAAGGAATTAGCTGACAACCCTTTTCTCAAAAACATCTTGGAGAAAAGATAATATCCTGGAAATCCAGACTTTACTCCATGAGTAACCCTTGGATTCATAACAATCAGATATTTACACCATATCTATGTTCAATTTTCCTAGAGACAGGCTTTCATGTCTGTATTAAGGTATCAATGACTGACTCGGAGAAGCCATGCTTTGATAACATCAAGCGTTCAGTCTCCAGGCAGTCCATCTCAGATTGATTCTATTTAGATGGTTGAAAGGACCCTGAGGTAGAGGGACCTGTCTCAGAAGCAGAGACCGTGATGGAAAGGATGACATGTCCACCAGATCTGCATACCAGGTCCTGCGTGGCTACGCAGGCGCTGTCAAAAACACCAAAGCCCTCTCCTGCTTGGTCTTGACCTCCGGAGGAAATCCCACTCCCCCGGAAGAAAAGTCTGACGACTTAGAAAATCCACCTCCCAGTTCTCAACACCTGGGATATGGATAGCTGATAGACAAGAGTGAGTCTCTGTCCAGTGAATTATTGTAAGACTTCTAACATCGCTAGGGAACTTCTGTTCCCCCTTGATGGCTGATGTAAGCCACAGTCGTGCATATTGTCCGACTGAGTATGATGTACCTCAGAGTTGCTAACTGAGGCCAAGTCTGAAGAGCATGGAATATCACTCCCAGTTCCAGAATATTTATTAGAAGGAGGGTCTCCTCCTAAGTCCACTATCCCTGAGCCTTCAGGGAGTTCCAGACTGCATCCCAACCTAAAAGGCTGGCATCTATTGTAACAATTGTCCCATCTGACCTGCGGAAGGTCATACCCTTGGACAGATGGACCCGACATAGTCACCAGAGAAGAGAATCTCTGGTCTCTTGGTCCAGGTTTAACAGGGGGACAAATCTGTGTAATCCCCGTTCCTCTGACTGAGCATGCATAGTTGCAGCGGTCTGAAATGTAGACGTGCAAACGGTACTATGTCCCTTGCCGCTACCATTAAGCTGATTTCATTCATGTACTGAGCCACCGAAGGGCGCGGATGGGATGAAAAAACACGGCAGAAATTTAGAAACTTTGACAACCTGGACTCCGTCAGGTAAATTTTCATTTCTACAGAATCTATCAGAGTCCCTAGGAGGGAAACCCTTGAGATTGGGGATAGAGAACTCTTTCCTTGTTCACTTTCCACCCATGTGATCTCAGAAATGCCAGTACTACGTCCGTATGAGACTGGGCAATTTGGATGTTTGACGCCTGTATCAGGATGTCGTCTAAATAAGGGGCCACTTCTATGCCCCGCGGTCTAAGGACCACCAAAGCGACCCCAGAACCTCCATAAAGATTCTTGGGGCTGTAGATATCCCAAAGGAAAGAGCTACAAACTGGTAATGCCTGTCTAGAAAGGCAAACCTGAAAAACGATGGTGATCTTTATGCATCACAATGTGAGGATAAGCATCCTTCAAATCCATTGTAGTCCTCTATTGACTCTCCTGGATCATAGTTAAGATGGTACGAATAGTTTCCATCTTAAATGACGGAATTCAGAGGAATTTGTTTAAGATCTTTAGATCCAAAATAGGTCTGAAGGTTCCCTCTCCTTGGGAACCACAAACAGATTTGAGTAAAAACTCTGTCCCTGTTCCTCTCTTGGAACTGGATGGATCTCGTACACAATGTAAGAATGCCTCCTTCTTTATCTGGTTTGCAGATAATTGTGAAAGGCGAAATCTCCCCTTTTTTTGGGGGGGAATCTTTGAAATCCAGAAGATATCTCTGGGATATAAATTCCAATGCCTAGGGATCCTGGGCATCTCTTGCCCACGCCTGGGCGAAGAATGAAAGTCTGGCCCCTATAGGATCCGTTACCGGATAGGGGTCCGTTCCTTCATGCTGCCTTAGAGGCAGCAGCAGGCTCCTTGGCCTGCTTATCTTTGTTCCAGGTCCGATTGTCTCCAGACCGCCTTGGACTGAGCAAAAATTCCCTCTTGTTTTGCCTTAGAGGAAGAGGATGCCACACCTGCCCTGAAGTTTTTAAAAGGTACGAAAATTAGACTTTTTTTTTTTTTTGCCCTTGATTTAGACCTATCCTGAGGAAGGCATGACCTTTTCCTCCAGTGATATAAGCAATAATCTCCTTCAAACCAGGCCCGAATAGGGTCTGCCCCTTGAAGGGAAGTTAAGTAGCTTATTTATTAAAGTCACGACAGCTGACCATGATATAAGCCATAGCGCTCTGCGCGCCAGTATAGTAAAAAACAGAATTCTTAGCCGTTAGTCTAGTCAAATGAACAAGGCATCAGAAAACAAAGGAATTGGCTAGCATAAGCTTGTCAAATATATTCATCCAATGGAGTCGCTTAACTGTAAAGCCTCATCAAGAGACTCAACCCAGAACGCCGCAGCAGCAGTGACAGAAGCAATGTATGCAAGGGGCTGCAGGATAAAACCCTGTTGAATAGACATTTTTTATCCATTGGATCTAAAAAGCACAACTGTCCTCGTCAGAGGTAGTGGTACGCTTAGCTAGAGTAGAAACTCTTCTCTCCACCTTAGGAACTGTCTGCCAGAAGTCCCGTGTGGTGGTAACTATTAGAAAACATTCTTCTAAAAAATAGGAGGGGAAGAGAACGGCACACCTGGTCTATCCCATTCCTTATTAAAAAATTTTTAGTAAACCTCTTTAGGTATTGGAAAAACATCAGTACACACCGGCACTGCATATTATTTATCCAGTCTACACAATTTCTCTGGCCCTGCGATTGTACACATTCATTCAGAGCAGCCAAAGCCTCCCTGAGCAACAAGTGGAGGTTCTCAAGCATAAATTTTAAATGTAGAAATATCAGAATCAGGTTAAATCATCTTCCCTGAGTCAAAAAAAAATCACCCACAGACTAAGCATATTGTGAGGTAGTATCATACATGGTTCTTAAAGCGTCTGTATGCTCTGTATCTACCCCCAGAGCTAACTGCTTTCCTTTAATTTCAGGTAGTCTGACTAATACTGCTGCCAGAATATTATTCACCACCTTTGCCATGTCTTGTAAAATAAACGCTATGGGCGCCCTTGATGTACTTGGCGCCATTTGAGCGTGAGTCCCTGAAGCGGGAGTCGAAGGGTCTGACACGTGGGGAGAGTTAGTCGGCATAACTTTCCCCTCGACAGAATCCCCTGGTAAAAGAAACGCTATGGGTGCCCTTGATGTACTTGGCGCCATTTGAGCGTGAGTCCCTAAAGCGGGAGTCAAAAGGTCTGACACGTGGGGAGAGTTAGTCGGCATAACTACCCCCACGACAGAATCCTCTGGTGATAATGTTTTTAAAGACAAAAAATGATCTTTATTGTTTAACATGAAATCAGTACATCTGGTACACATTCTAAGATGGGGTTCCACCATGGCTTTAAAACATAATGAACACAGAGCTTCCTCTATGTCAGACATGTTAGAACAGACTAATAATGAGACTAGTAAGCTTGGAAAACACTTTAAATCAAGTTAACAAGCAAATATATAAAACGTTACTGTGCCTTTAAGAGAAACAAATTTTGTCAAAATTTGAAAAACAGTGAAAAAAAGGCAGTAAAACAAACAATTTTTTTACAGTACATGTAATAAGGTAACAGAGCATTGCACCCACTTGCAAATGGATGATTAACCCCTTAATGCAAAAAACAGATAAAAAAAAAAAAACGACAGACGTTTTTAAAAACAGACACAACAAACTGCCACAGCCAACAGTGGGAAGCTTCAGTTAACTGTTTCTATGCAAAATTTAAGCCAGCCATGTGGAAAAAACTTAGGCCCCAATAAGTTTTATCACCAAACATATGTTAAAAAACGATTAAACATGCCAGCAAACGTTTTAAAACACATTTTTACAAGAGTATGTATCTCTATTAATAAGCCTGATACCAGTCGCTTTTACTGCATTTAAGGCTATACCAACATTACAGTGTTATCACCAATGTATGTTAAAAAACGATTAAACATGCCAGCAAACGTTTTAAAACACATTTTTATAAGAGTATGTATCTCTATTAATAAGCCTGATACCAGTCGCTATCGCTGCATTTAAGGCTTTACTTACATTACTTCGGTATCAGCAGTATTTTCTTAGTCAATTCCATTCCTAGAAAAATATTTTACTGCACATACCTTATCTGCAGGAAAACCTGCACGCCATTCCCCCTCTGAAGTACCTCACTCCTCAGAATGTGTGAGAACAGCAAATGGATCTTAGTTACATCTGCTAAGATCATAGAAAAACGCAGGCAGATTCTTCTTCCAAATACTGCCTGAGATAAACAGCACACTCCGGTGCCATTTAAAAATAACAAACTTTTGATTGAAGAATAAACTAAGTAGAAAGCACCACAGACTCTCACGACCTCCTATCTATGTTGAGGCTTGCAAGAGAATGACTGAATATGGCAGTTAGGGGAGGAGCTATATAGCAGCTTTGCTGTGGGTGGACTCTTGCAGCTTCCTGTTGGGAAGGAGAATATATTCCATAAGTAATGGATGATCCGTGGACTGGATACACTTAACAAGAGAAAGCTATTTTAATGAATGTGTTGCACCCCTCTCTGGTATCAGTAAGGTTAATCCTAGCTGTAACCCCCAGTAATCCTCAAAGCTTAAAAAAGAAAGTAAACACCTTGAGATTTTATATATTAAAATGTTTAGTTATGTGTAATGAAACCGCTTTGCAATATATTTCCATAAATAATTTTGCCCCTTCTCACGAAATTTAGCTCTGCAAATTGAGCAATTTCTAATACTCAAAATTTTAAATGCACCCTGCTAACTTCTCAAGGGGAACTCTGCTATATATCTGTCCCTAATTGGCTGTATCCAGTGGTGTATTTAGGTTTTTTGCTGCTCTAGGCACTAACGATTCTGCTGCCATTTTTTGGTCAAGGAATAATGTTAATTTTTTATGGCATTTCCAAAATAAATGTACATGCACACACAGTTATTCACATACACATGTGTGTTCACACACATACATATACACACACAGAGACTCACAGACACACAAACACACATCTATTGTAAAACACAAAACAAACACAGATTTCTTGAAACAATACTTCCTCATATACAAGTGCTGAGGCCAACAGAACTAAAGGCAATAGCTAGCTTAATATAAGAAAGGTTCAGATCTACCTCTAAACCGTAAGCTCCATGGGCAGTCTCTTATTATACCCCCTAGATTGTGAGCTCTTTGAGCAAAATCTCCCTTATATACCTGTATAATACTTCTAAAATAACTCTAAGTTTCTTACAAGTATAGCCACAAAAAGTGCTGCCTCCTCCAAAAAAATACACCCCTGGCGGTATCAGATAAAAACCACTAAACAATGCACTATACAACATTATAACCGGAGCTAACCTGGTTGTCTGTGGACTAAAACACAGATTGGCTTCTCCAAATAAGGCAAATGGTGAGTGGAGTTTGGCTATTGAAAAATAACTGCTGTAAAGGGACACTGAACCCAAATGTTTTCTTGTGTGATTCAGATAGAGCATGACATTTTAAACAACTTTCTAATTTACTTCAATTATCAATTTTTCTTCGTTCTCTTGCTTTCTTTATTTGAAAAAGAAGGCATCTAAGCTATTCTTTTGGTTCAGAACCATGGAAAGCACTTGTTTATTGGTAGGTGAATTTACCCACCAATCAGCAAGAACAACACAGTATGTTCACCAAAAATGTACAGGCATCTAAACTTGCATTTCAAATAAAGATACCAAGAGAATGAAAAGAATTTGATAATAGGAGTAAATTAGAAAGTTGCTTAAAATTGCATGCTCGATCTGAACCACGATAGAAAAAAAATTGGTTTCAGTGTCCCTTTAAGTTATTCTATAGCAACGCAACAGAAAATGTCTTGTAATTACAAGGTGTTTACTGTCCCTTTAAAGGGACATAAAACCCATTTTTGTTCATGATTCATATAGAGCATACAATTTTAAACAACATTCGAATTTACTTCTATTACCATATGTTCTTTGTTTTCTTGGTATCCTTTGTTGAAAAGCATGAAGGTAAGCTCAGGATTGTGTCTGCAGCACTTCAGCCATTTTATAAGAACATTAGCAAGAGAATTATATGGCAGCACTTTTTCCTGCCCTGTAGTGCACACTACCTATGTAGATAACTCTTCAACAAAGAATAATATGAGAAAGATGCAAGTTTGATAATAGCAGTAAATTGAAAACACTCACTGTATGCTCTGTCTGAGTTATGAAATAATAATTTTGGGTTACAAGTATCCATTTAAAACTAGCACTGGTCTTAAAGGGACAATAAAAGTATATTTTAAACAACTTTCCAATTTACATGTTATCAAATTGGCTTTGTTCGCGTGGTAAAACTAGGTAGGCTCATAAGAGCTTAGGACTGTGCATGTGTCTGTATTACTCTGTTTTGCAACATTACTTGTAGCCTGGTTATACAATGTTGCAAAACACTGCTGCCATAGAGTATTAAAGACACGTGCACACTCCTGAGCTCTTATGAGCCTACCTAGTTTTACTTTTCAATAATAGATACGAATAGAACAAAGCAAATTTGATATCAGAAGTAAATTGGAAAGTTGTTAAAAATAGCATGCTCTAAGAATTGTGAAAGTTGAATTTTGACTTTACTGTCCCTTTAAACCTTACACCAACATCAGCACCTGTGACATTCTGGACCTAAGATTATGGTCAGTGATTCTGCAGTTACAACAGTGCGGTCAGATACACAATTCTTACAGCTTACTGTTTTTTGACAAGCAGAGAACAAGTACCAAAAAGCTCTAAATGTTTTAATGTATATAATACAAATAAAAAACTGAACCAACCTTGGCTGTTGTGCACTCAACCATTTGGGCTTCATCCAAGCAAATTCTCCACCACTCAACAGCAACCAGGGGGCTTGGTATAGCCATATATCGCTTTTGGTTACGAAATCTGCGTCCATCTTCGCTGTTACTGTGGGGAATATCTACGTAATTAAGCTCCGTCCTCAAAACATCATATGTGGTTATGACTATGTCTTGCTCCGCTAACATCTGAGGCTGCAGGAAGCCATGCTTTTTCACACCTTGATAAACCTGTATAAATGGAATAAAGACGTCTCTAAGTACAAAGGGTAGCAGATAGGTAATGTGGTTTAAAGGGACATGGAAACCAAAATGTCCCTTTCATAATTCAGATACATCATACAATTTTAAACAACTATCCAATTTACTTCTATTATCAAATTTTCTTAATTCTCAGTATCCTTTGTTGAAGGAGCAGCAGTGCAATACTGGGAGCTAGCTAAACACCAACTGGTGAGCCAATGACAAGAGGCATTTATGTGCAGCTCCCAATCAGCAGCTCCCAGTGCTGTACTATTGCACTTGAGCCTACCTAGGTATTTTTTTCAACAAGCGATACCAGGATAACAAAGCAAATTAAATAATACATTTAAAAAGTTGCTTAACCCCTTAATGACCAAGGATATGCCAGGCACGTCTTACAAAAACCTGTAGTTAATGACCAAGGACATGACTGGCACATCCTCAGGGGTTTCAAGCACTGGAAGCGATCGTGATCCCTTCCAGACGCTTTCAGGGTATTGCAGTAATGCCTCAATATTGAGGCATCCTGCAATACCATTTTTTAAGCAATCAATGCAGAGACAGTCACTCTGTGGCCCACTCTGCATAGGCCAGTCATGGTGCCAATTGTTGGTGGCGTGGGAGGGAGGCGGGTGGGCAGCCCATCGCTGGTGGAGTTCTGGTTAGCAGGGATGATGGGTCCGGGAGAGCGCGTGAGGGGAGGGAGTGCACGGGGCCGCTACACTACGGAAAATAATAAGTGTAAGGGAATGAGGGAGAGGGGGGGATAAGTGTTGGGAAATAGGGTATTAAGGGGGGGCTAAACTACAGAAAAATGATTTTTTAATTTTTTTATTTTTAAAAAAAAGCCAATTTTTTAGCAAACTGGGTACTGGCAGACAACTGCCAGAACCCAAGATGGAGGCAAATAGGTTGAGGGGGGAGGGGATCAGGGAGGTTGGGGGCTAAGGTGGGATCCAACACTGCAGAATATAAATATATAAAAAAATAAATATATAAATTATATTGAAAAAAATAATCCTTTTATTTTAGTACTGGCAGACCAGTACTTAAGATGGCATTGACAATTGTGAGGTGGGGGAGGGAAGAGAGCTGTTTGAGAGGGGTCAGGTGGGAGGCTGATCCCTACACTAAAGCTAAAATTACCCTACAAGCTACCTAATTAACTGCTTCACTGCTGGGCATAATACACATGTGGTGCGCAGCGGCATTTAGCGGCCTTCTAATTACCAAAAAGCAATGCCAAAGACATATATGTCTGCTATTTCTGAACAAAGGGGATCCCAGAGAAGCATTTACAACCATTTGTGCTATAATCGCATAAGATGTTTGTAAATAATTTCAGTGAGAAACCTAAAGTTAGTGAAAAAGTGAACAATTCTTTTTATTTGATCGCATTTAGCGGTGAAATGGTAGCATGAAATATACCAAAATGGGCCTAGATCAATACTTTAGGTTGTCTACTAAAAAAAAATTATACATGTGAAGGGTCATTTAGGAATTCCTGACAGATATCAGTGTTACAATGTATATTTTACTGGTGAAAAGGGATATGCCTTTAATAAAACAAAAAACATTTTTATTTAGAACAGGTTTATCCAACTTTCAGAAAAATGTAATATATTTTAAGATATCCTACACTTTACATTCAACAATGAAAGATTATAAAAAGGGCACATCAATTAAAAGCACTTTTCCAATATACTTTAATTTGCAAAATTGCTTCCTTTTAAATGTATCATTACTTTAATGATAACAAGAGCCACTGCTGATACGCAGTAAGCACAATGTACAAGCAGCCTGCATTTGAGCTAGGCAGGAACCAGAAAGCTGAAGGCAGAACTTGGTAATACTCAAAGTCACGAATCATCTGGGTCAGAAACTTGTGAACTGAAGATGGGATTAGATTAGCCAAATCATTCAGGTAACAGATTGCAAAAGCAATTTCCTATGGGATGTAATGTGCAATATACAGGCCACTCCACCTATAAATATTACACTAGGCTCTCACGTGAGAGGCAGAGAAAACTCATGTCAGCTTCAAATTGGCTGTGTAATACTCCAGTGAAGCATACAGCCGTGCACAGCGAAGAGAACCCCCGGGATTAGACTTGGAGAATCATCTGGTGAGATTAACACAAGAGCCAAACTGGTGCAATATTACAAAAACATATTCATACAGAGTTTTCATATAGTCTAAGACTCTTATATATGGGTATAAACTATTTTATTTTGAAATAATATCTTTACAAACTTATTTTCCGTCTTATAATGTACTACAATATTATTTTGTTGCCTTTACCTTGTTAGTTATTTTTGTTTATCAAAAATCTTTCTTAATCGTATGTAAAGACACATACATATTACATATATATATAAATAGTTTTATTTTGTTGATTATTTTTCTGCACCCTGGTATATTTCATAGTTTTATATATATATATGTATGTGCGTCTATACATATGATCAAGGATGATAGTTGAAGCATATTAAAATGGACTATGGGGCCGATTTATCATTGTGCGAGCGGACATGATCCGCTGTAGCGTATCATGTCCGCCGCACATCGATAAATGCTGACAGTATACACTGTCGGCATTTATCATTGCACAAGTATTTTCTCGTGAACTGCTTGTGCAATACCGCCCCCTGCACATTCGCTGCCGCTAGCAGGGGATGTCAATCATCCCGATCGTATCCGATTGGTACGATTGCTGTCCGCCACTTCAGAGGTGGCAGACGAGTTAAGGAACAGCGGCTGTTTATTGGTGGCTCCACATATATGCCTCTTGTCATTGAATCACCTGATGAGTTAAACTAGCTCCCAGTAGTGCGATGCTGCTCCTTCAACAAAAGATATCAGGAGAATTAAGCAAATTTCATAATAGAAGTAAATTGAAAAGTTGTTTAATCCCTTAACAACCAACAAACTCTGTATGGTGCGCGGTCGTTAAGGAGTTTACAAGCGCAGCTTTGCCGACGGCAACGAACCTGCACTAGTACGGCATGCCTCCCTTCCGGAGACAAGTAGATAAAGCCGACATTGGCAAGATCTGTATTATACACAAGGCCTGATAAGAGGGCATGTATACGTCAACCGTCATTAAGGAGTTAAATTATATGCTAAGTCTGAATTATTAAAAAACATTTTGCATTTTAAAGGGACATGAAACCCAAACATTTTCTTTCATGATTTAGGTAGAACATACAATTTTTAACAACTTTCTAATTTACTTCTATTATCTAATTTGTTTCATACGCTTGGTATAAATTGTTGAAGGAGCAGCAATGAACTACTGGTTGCTGACTGAACACATGGGTGAGCCAATGACAATATGTGTATATATATATATGCAGCCACCAATCAGCAGCTAGAACCTAGGTTCTTTGCTGCTCCTGAACTTACATAGATAAACCTTTCAGCAAAGGATAACAAGAGAATGAATCAAATTAAATAAAAGAAGTACATTGGATAGTTGTTAACAATTGTATTCTCTATCTAAATCATGAAAGAAAAAATGTGGGTTTCATGTCCCTTTAAGGAAAATTGTGCTTTAATTGGGACCAAATGTGAAAAAATCAAACCACCTGAATAAGATAGTTAGCTGTATTCAAGCAGACATATACATTAAATCCTTGCCTATTTGCCAGTCTCAAAGAAGAATTCTTCACCACTACTATAATACATTATACACGTAATAGAATTAGCAATTCATACAGCTATTTTAGTTAGGGTTATAATAATAATAAATGTGGGCCTGCTAGTATGTTCACATACATTATTAAATATTTTGACAGATGTTACTGACACACGTGAATTAACACAAGAACCACATTACAAGAATTGGTTATCCTTATAATATTGTATAAATTTGTCAGGGCACGCTTGGAGAAATCTCAAAACTTTTCATATCTTTAAAGGGACATTTAAATGCAAAAAAGGCTACACATTTAAGGGGCATGACATCCAAAATGGTGTCTTTAATGATTCAGGTAGAGCATAACATTTTTAAGAATTGTTCAATTTATTTCTATTATCAAATGTGCTTCATTTTCTTGATATATTTTGTTGAACGAGCAGCAATGTACTACTGGGAATTAGCTTAACACATCTGGTGAGCCAATGACAAGAAACATATGTGCAAGCACCAATCAGCAGCTAGAGCCCAGTAGTGCATTGCTGCTTTAGAGCCTACCTAGGTATGCTTTTCAACAAAGGGTGCCAAGAGAACAAAGAAAATTAAATAACAGAAGTAAATTGTAAAGTTGTTTAAAACTCTTTCTGACTCATGAAAGAAAAATGTTGGGTTTCATGTCCCTTTAAAGCTTTGATTCAGCTGATTCACCGATTCGATCACCCACAGTTCCCTGCTCAGGAGCTGTAAAACTTGAAGTGTGGAACTTTACCTATGTTTTTAACCCCCTTGTGGAGGTTAAACACATAGGACTAGATTATAAAATGCAATATCCATAGCACTACTATAAAGTTTGCATTGTTGTGCTGCCTATAGAAGTCAGCAGTTTATATTTATTGTGCATGCTACAGTGATATATTGTGGATGCTGAAAGCCTAGCAAAATATTTTTTTTAAATACAGGTGGCCCTCGGTTTACAACGGTTCAATTTGCACCGTTTCAAAATAACAACCTTTTTTTCAGTCATGTGACTGCTATTGAAAAGCATTGAGAAGCAGTGTATTGATTAAAAAAGCCAGTAGGTGGAGCTGTCCGCTTGTTTTGCATCAAAGATATGCAAGCAAAGCAAGCTGAAATTAATCAGTTTAACCAGACCTGAGCCATCAAGCAGAATTCAAAGGAACAAGCTCTTCCTGTCTATAAATCAGTCCAGATTGGAATGCATAGAAAGAACGGTTTGCAGAAAAATGCAAGTAAAGTCTGTGTTGTGTGATTATTTTATTAGGTTTATAATGCCGTTTAGCAAATGTTTTTGTTCATTTAACTTAGTTTAATTATATATTCTGTGATGTGTGATTATTTTATTAGGTTCATAATGCTGTTTAGCATTTAAAGTCTTCATTTCAAAGCTTTAAAAATAATGTATTAGGTGTTACTCATAACAATTTTGAGAGGGGCCGGGAACCTAACTCCCTCACTTCCCATTGACTTACATTATAAACTGGGTTTCAATTTGCAACGGTTTCGATTTACAACCATTCCTTCTGGAACCTAACCCCGGCGTAAACTGAGGGCTACCTGTAGTTGATTTCTATTACGGTGTGTGCTAAAATTATTCCTGTTGGTTAATGCAGATGCCACTCAGGTAGTTGAGTATTTAATTTATTTCTTTGCTATATGCCCTTCTCATACAACTTATCCCTTTATGACCCATTTCCCAGTTTTGCATAACCAACACGGTTATATTAATATACTTTCTCTTGTTAAGTGTAGTCAGTCCACGGGTCATCCATTACTTATGGGATTATATCTCTTCCCCAACAGGAAGTTGCAAGAGGATCACCCAAGCAGAGCTGCTATATAGCTCCTCCCCTCACATGTCATATCCAGTCATTCTCTTGCAAGCTAACTAAAGATAGGTCGTTGTGAGAGGTCTGTGGTGTTTTTAAACTTAGTTTATTTCTTCAATCAAAAGTTTGTTATTTTAAATGGCACCGGAGTGTGCTGTTTGTTTCTCAGGCAGCATTAGAAGAAGAATCTGCCTGCGTTTTCTATGATCTTAGCAGACGTAACTAAGATCCACTGGCTGTTCTCGCACATTCTGAGGAGTGAGGTAACTTCAGAAAAGGGGAATAGCATGCAGGGCCCCCCTGCAAACGAGGTATGTGCAGTAAATTATTTTTCTAAGCAATGGAATTGACTGAGAAATTACTGCTGATACCAATGTAATGTAAGTTCAGCCTTAAATGCAGTGGTAGCGACTGGTATTAGGCTGAGGAGTGTGTGTACACTGAAGTATTTTTCTAGGGAATGGAATTTGACTCAGAAAATACTGTTAATACTGAAGTAATGTGTGAGCCTTAACTGCAGTAAAAGCGACTGGTAGCAGGCTTATTAATAACACTTCATAACTTTTAAAAAGTATGTTCAAAACGTTTACTGGCATGTTAATCGTTTTTTGTGTACTTGGTGATAAAACTTATTGGGGCATGATTTTTACCACATGGCTAACTTTTGTTTCTGCATAGAAACAGTTAACTGAGCTTCCCCACTGTTGTAATATGAGTGGGAGGGGCCTATTTTAGCGCTTTTTTGCGCAGTAAAAATTCAGTCACAATCTTCCTACTTCATCCTCCATGATCCAGGACGTCTCTAGAGAGCTCAGGGGTCTCCAAAATTCATTTTGAGGGAGGTAATCAGTCACAGCAGACCTGTGACAGTGTGTTTGACTGTGATAAAAACGTTAATTATTAAATTGTTATCCGTTTTTGGGTATTAAGGGGTTAATCATCCATTTGCTGGTGGGTGCAATCCTTTGCTAACTTAATACATTTACTGTGAAAATTTGGTTGCTATAACTAATTTGGTTCATTGTTATTTCAACTGTGACAGCTTTTTGTGCTTCTTAAAGGCACAGTAGCGTTTTTTATATTGCTTGTAAATTTATTTGAAAAGTATTTTCCAAGCTTGCTAGTCTCATTGCTAGTCTGTTTAAACATGTCTGACACAGATGAATCTGTTTGTTCACTATGTATGAAGGCCAATGTGGAGCCCCACAGAAGGTTGTGTACTAAATGCATTGATGTAACTTTAAATAAAAGTCAGTCTTTACATGCAAAGAAATTATCACCAGACAACGAGGGGGAAGTTATGCCGACTAACTCTCCTCACGTGTCAGTACCTTCGCCTCCCGCTCAGGAGGTGCGTGATTTTGTGGCGCCAAGTACATCAGGGAGGCCCTTACAAATCACTTTGCAAGACATGGCTACTGTTATGACAGAAGTATTATCTAAATTGCCAGAATTAAGAGGCAAGCGTGATAGCTCTGGGTTAAGGACAGAGCGCGCTGATGATGTGAGAGCCATGTCCGATACTGCGTCACAATTTGCAGAACATGAAGACGGAGAGCTTCATTCTGTGGGTGACTGATCTGATCCAGGGAGACTGGATTCAGAGATTTCTAATTTTAAATTTAAGCTTGAGAACCTCCGCATATTGCTAGGGGAGGTATTAGCGGCTCTGAATGATTGTAACACGGTTGCAATTCCAGAAAAATTATGTAGGTTGGATAGATACTATGCGGTACCGGTGTGTACTGACGTGTTTCCTATACCTAAAAGGCTTACAGAGATTATTAGCAAGGAGTGGGATAGACCCAGTGTGCCTTTTTCCCCTCCTCCCATATTTAGGAAAATGTTTCCTATAGACCCCACCACACGAGACTTATGGCAGACGGTCCCTAAGGTGGAGGGAGCGGTTTCTACTTTAGCTAAGCGTACCACTATCTCGGTGGAGGATAGTTGTGCCTTTTCAGATCCAATGGATAAAAAATTAGGTTACCTTAAGAAAATGTTTGTTCAACAAGGTTTTATCTTACAGCCCCTTGCATGCATTGCGCCTGTCACTGCTGCGGCGGCATTCTGGTTTGAGTCTCTGGAAGAGGCCATTCGCACAGCTCCATTGGATGAAATTATGAACAAGCTTAAAGCACTTAAGCTAGCTAACGCATTTGTTTCTGATGCCGTCTTACATTTAACTAAACTTACGGCTAAGAACTCCGGATTCGCCATCCAAGCGCGCAGAGCGCTATGGCTTAAATCCTGGTCAGCTGACGTGACTTCTAAATCTAAATTGCTTAATATTCCTTTCAAAGGGCAGACCTTATTCGGGCCCGGCTTGAAAGAAATTATCGCTGACATTACGGGAGGTAAGGGCCATGCTCTACCTCAGGACAGGGCCAAATCAAAGGCCAAACAGTCTAATTTTCGTGCCTTTCGTAACCTCAAGGCAGGAGCAGCATCAACTTCCTCCGCTCCAAAACAGGAAGGAGCTGTTGCTCGTTACAGACAGGGCTGGAAAACTAACCAGTCCTGGAACAAGGGCAAGCAGGCCAGAAAACCTGCTGCTGCCCCTAAGACAGCATGAAGAGAGGACCCCCTATCCGGAAATGGATCTAGTGGGGGGCAGAAAATCTCTCTTCGCCCAGACTTGGGCAAGAGATGTCCAGGATCCCTGGGCGTTGGAGATCATATCTCAGGGATATCTTCTGGACTTCAAAGCTTCTCCTCCACAAGGGAGATTTCATCTTTCAAGGTTATCAGCAAACCAAATAAAGAAAGAGGTGTTTCTACGCTGTGTACAAGACCTCTTACTAATGGGGGTGATCCACCCAGTTCCGCGGACGGAACACGGGCAGGGATTCTATTCAAATCTGTTTGTGGTTCCCAAGAAAGAGGGAACCTTCAGACCAATCTTGGACTTAAAGATCCTAAACAAATTCCTAAGAGTTCCATCATTCAAAATGGAAACTATTCGAACCATCCTACCCATGATCCAAGAGGGTCAGTACATGACCACTGTGGACTTAAAGGATGCCTACCTTCACATACCGATTCACAAGGATCATTATCGGTACCTAAGATTTGCCTTCCTAGACAGGCATTACCAGTTTGTAGCTCTTCCCTTCGGGTTAGCTACGGCTCCAAGAATCTTTACAAAGGTTCTGGGCTCACTTCTGGCGGTACTAAGACCGCGAGGCATAGCGGTGGCTCCGTACCTAGACGACATTCTGATACAAGCGTCAAGTTTTCAAACTACCAAGTCTCATACAGATATAGTTCTGGCATTTCTGAGGTCGCATGGGTGGAAGGTGAACGTGGAAAAGAGTTCTCTATTACCACTCACAAGGGTTCCCTTCCTAGGGACTCTTATAGATTCTGTAGAGATGAAAATTTACCTGACGGAGGCCAGGTTATCAAAACTTCTAAATGCTTGCCGTGCCCTTCATTCCATTCCATACCCGTCAGTAGCTCAGTGCATGGAAGTAATCGGCTTAATGGTAGCGGCAATGGACATAGTACCATTTGCGCGACTGCATCTCAGACCGCTGCAATTGTGCATGCTAAGTCAGTGGAATGGGGATTATTCAGATTTGTCCCCTCTACTAAATCTGGACCAAGAGACCAAAGATTCTCTTCTATGGTGGCTTTCTCGGCCCCACCTGTCCAAGGGGATGACCTTTCGCAGGCCAGATTGGACGATTGTAACAACAGACGCCAGCCTTCTAGGTTGGGGCGCAGTCTGGAATTCCCTGAAGGCTCAGGGATCATGGACTCAGGAGGAGAAACTCCTCCCAATAAATATTCTGGAGTTAAGAGCAATATTCAATGCTCTTCTAGCTTGGCCTCAGTTAGCAACTCTGAGGTTCATCAGATTTCAGTCAGACAACATCACGACTGTGGCTTACATCAATCATCAAGGGGGAACCAGGAGTTCCCTAGCGATGTTGGAAGTCTCAAAGATAATTCACTGGGCAGAGTCTCACTCTTGCCACCTGTCAGCAATCTACATCCCAGGCGTGGAGAACTGGGAGGCGGATTTTCTAAGTCGCCAGACTTTTCATCCGGGGGAGTGGGAACTTCATCCGGAGGTCTTCGCTCAACTGATTCATCGTTGGGGCAAACCAGATCTGGATCTCATGGCGTCTCGCCAGAACGCCAAGCTTCCTCATTACGGATCGAGGTCCAGGGACCCGGGAGCGGCGCTGATAGATGCTCTAGCAGCCCCTTGGGTTTTCAAGATGGCTTATGTGTTTCCACCGTTTCCGCTGCTGCCTCGACTGATTGCCAAGATCAAACAGGAGAGAGCATCAGTGATTCTGATAGCGCCTGCGTGGTCACGCAGGACCTGGTATGCAGACCTAGTGGACATGTCGTCCTGTCCACCATGGTCTCTGCCTCTGAGGCAGGACCTTCTAATTCAGGGTTCTTTCAACCATCCAAATCTAATTTCTCTGAGGCTGACTGCATGGAGATTGAACGCTTGATTCTATCAAAGCGTGGCTTCTCGGAGTCGGTTATTGATACCTTAATACAGGCTAGGAAACCTGTTACCAGAAGAATTTACCATAAGATATTGCGTAAATATTTGTATTGGTGCGAATCCAAGAGTTACTCATGGAGTAAGGTTAGGATTCCTAGGATATTGTCTTTTCTACAAGAGGGTTTAGAAAAGGGCTTATCTGCTAGTTCGTTAAAAGGACAGATTTCTGCTCTGTCTATTCTTCTACACAAGCGTCTGGCAGAAATTCCAGACGTTCAGGCTTTTTGTCAGGCTTTGGCTAGGATTAAGCCTGTGTTTAAGACTGTTGCTCCGCCGTGGAGCTTAAACTTAGTTCTTAACGTCCTGCAAGGCGTTCCATTTGAACCCCTTCATTCCATTGATATTAAGCTGTTATCTTGGAAAGTTCTGTTTTTGATGGCTATTTCCTCGGCTCGAAGAGTCTCTGAGTTATCTGCCTTACATTGTGATTCTCCTTATCTGATTTTTCATTCAGACAAGGTAGTTCTGCGTACTAAACCTGGGTTCTTACCTAAGGTAGTTTCTAACAGGAATATCAATCAAGAGATTGTTGTTCCATCATTGTGTCCTAACCCTTCTTCAAAGAAGGAACGACTTTTGCATAATCTGGACGTAGTCCGTGCCCTGAAGTTCTATTTGCAGGCAACTAAAGATTTTCGTCAAACTTCTTCCCTGTTTGTCGTTTACTCTGGACAGAGGAGAGGTCAAAAGGCTTCGGCTACCTCTCTCTCTTTTTGGCTTCGTAGCATAATACGTTTAGCCTATGAGACTGCTGGACAGCAGCCTCCTGAAAGAATTACAGCTCATTCTACTAGAGCTGTGGCTTCCACCTGGGCCTTTAAAAATTAGGCTTCTGTTGAACAGATTTGCAAGGCTGCGACTTGGTCTTCACTTCACACTTTTTCAAAGTTTTACAAATTTGACACTTTTGCTTCTTCGGAGGCTATTTTTGGGAGAAAGGTACTTCAGGCAGTGGTTCCCTCCGTTTAAAGTTCCTGCCTTGTCCCTCCCTTCATCCGTGTACTTTAGCTTTGGTATTAGTATCCCATAAGTAATGGATGACCCGTGGACTGACTACACTTAACAAGAGAAAACATAATTTATGCTTACCTGATAAATTTATTTCTCTTGTAGTGTAGTCAGTCCACGGCCCGCCCTGTCTTTTAAGGCAGATCTACATTTTTAATTAAACTCCAGACACCACTGCACCCTATGGTTTCTCCTTTCTCGTCTTGTTTCGGTTGAATGACTGGATATGACATGTGAGGGGAGGAGCTATATAGCAGCTCTGCTTGGGTGATCCTCTTGCAACTTCCTGTTGGGGAAGAGATATAATCCCATAAGTAATGGATGACCCGTGGACTGACTACACTACAAGAGAAATAAATTTATCAGGTAAGCATAAATTATGTTTTTTACCTCTGTGATTACCGTGTAGCCTCTGCAGACTTGCCGCCTTATATTAGTTCCTTTTACAGACTTGCATTTTAGCCAATCAGTGCCCTCTCATAAGTAACTCCACTGGAGTGAGATCAATGTTATCTATATGGCACCAATGCCTTCTAGCTGTGAAAAACTGTCAAATGCATTGAGATAAGAGGCAACCTTCAAAAGGTGATTTAACGTACTATGGGTGGCAAGCTTATGAGTTAAGAAAGCAGTACCTTGCAAATTGTGTGGTCAAAACCTGTAGTCAACTCATCTCAGATAAAACAAAAGTAGTAAATTTAAAAATGGAAATAAAACAATTTTGAATAAGCAGAAAACTCTATTAAACATAATTTAACATGAAAATCAAAACAACCTACATGTTAAAACAGATCAGAAAGCTGGCAAACCAAATGAGTCAATTGTTTCTAATCTGACTGTCATCAGTTTGCTTAGAAAGTTAGCAAAGGAACATTTTTTTTAAGAAACTGAATTGTAGTAAACGTATAAATATAGAATTCAGATACTGACATAATAGAGCATCTACCACAGGTAGAATATCCTCACCATAACATGCAGTGAGGATGATCGTACGTGCCGATTGATTTCGTCTACCCACTGGTGACAGATAGAGCTTGGTGAAATTATGAGGGTTGCTCCAGTGGGAACAGGTTTCATGGACACCAAGCAATGTGGACAATAGAACGGTGTTACACCCAGGTTCTCTTCCTTATAGTTCACACATTCTGCGTGCTGCCAGAGATGACATTGAAGGCACTGTACACGGGCCTTGTAATCAAGAAGTCCCAACTCACCACAAATGCACTCAAAGCGATAGTCTGAGGTATTGAAGGGGAAGACAGAGCTAGACTGGCAAACAGGATCCTTAGAATCTATATCACCTTGAACACCTTCATGCTTGGTTTCTGTAGCTGTTAAATTAGTGCTATAATCTTGGGAATCAGATAAATTATCTTGCATGCTAGAGTTTTCTTGTTCTAAAGTCCTCTCTTGGATCCGTTTACTTGTGCGACAACTTTTCAGTTGATTTTCTGGACTTAAGTTCTTCATTTGTGTACAGTAGTCATGTTCATTGGGAGTTCTATCTTCTTTAAGGGAAGTCTCAGAATGTTCTTCATTTTCACATTTGTTAAGATCCGACGACTTCTGCTGAACCTTTTTTGCAACTTTCATTCTCTGAAAATAAAAAAATTAATTAGCTAAAATTACGTTTTTTTTATTTCATTGGTTTAATGTTATCTACTGAAAGGAATATTATAGAATGAAGACTGCTGCCATTATAAGCAATATTCTTACAGTTTTTTTTTGTTTTGTTTTTTAAATAAGTCTTACTTATTTTTAAGTATTACATAGTAACATAGTAGATAAGGTTGAAAAAAGTCCATCGAGTTCAACCTATATAAATCTAAAATACTTACAAAAAGCTCCAGTTAAGCTTAAATAAGCCCATTAAAATGTGACCCATTTAATACTAGCAATCATATCCATGAATTTTGTTTATATACAGAAATTTATCCAGACTATTTTTAAATGTATCAATGGTATTGGCATTCACTACCTCCTTTGGTAATGAGTTCCACAATTTTATTGCTCTTACAGTGAAAAAATGTTTCAGTTGCAGGAGATTAAATCTCCTTTCCTCCAACCTTAAATTATGACCTCTTGTCAGAAACAATTTTCTTGGAATAAACAGAGCTTCTGCCATCTCTGTATATGGGCCTTGAATATATTTATATAAAGTAATCATGTCACCTCTCAAACGCCTTTTTTCTAAAGAGAACAGACCCAGTCTGGCTAGCCTCTCCTCATAGGTTAATTTCTCCAATCCCCTTATTAGCTTTGTGGCCCTTCTCTGAACTTTTTCTAGTTCTGCAATATCTTTTTTAGCAATCGGTCCCCAGAACTGCACTCCAAACTCAAGGTGAGGTCTTACCAGGGCTTTATATAATGACAGAATTATGCTTTCCTCCCTTGAATCAATGCCTCTTTTAATACATGCTAGTATCTTATTAGCATTTGAAGCCGCTGCCCTGCATTGTGCACTCATCTTTAGCTTGTTATCTATTACTACTCCCAAATCCCTTTCCTCCTGTGTTTGGCTAAGTCTTGTGCCATTTAAAAAATACGTAGCCTGCTTATTTTTACTTCCAAAATGTAGAACCTTGCATTTTTCCATATTAAATCTCATTTTCCATTCACTTGCCCATAGTTCTAATTTTAGCAAATCCCTTTGTAAAGAGAGTTCATCCTGCTCTGACCTAATGACCTTACTTAACTTAGTATCATCTGCAAAAATAGAGATGTCGCTATTTAATCCTTGCTCCAAGTCATTTATAAAAATATTAAAAAGAACAGGGCCCATCTTTAATCCAGTTATTTATCCATGAGATAACATTTTCAGCTATTTCCAGTCCCTTAATTTTGTGCATTAATCTCTCATGTGGCACTGTATCAAATGCCTTTGCAAAATCTAAGTATATCACATCAACTGATTCCCCTTTATCTATATTTTTACTTCTCTTGTGTAAACTGAGCCACTGACTGGCAAAAGCATGCAGTGTACATACATACATTTAGGAGATTTTAAATGTTCCATGATCCCCATCTGGGAAGTAGAAGTGAAATGTACATAATACAGAAAACAATCCCTTGACCTTTTCTTGGGGTGAACAAGCTTCTAATAGAGACAATTAGTCTGCACACATTCAGGGCCTCTGGTGTTCTATCGGCTGCTGGAAATTAAGATTGCACAAGCCTGCACCAACCCCCCCCTCCACAAAGCTGCTTAAGCAGCTTCATAAATGAGGGCCATATAGCTTTCTTTAGGACAGAGAAAGTCACCATATGTGAAAGAAATTTAAGCAGAAATCCACATGAAGATGTAGATTCCTAAAAGGTGAACTAATTACCCTTTAAGAGACAAAAAGTATCTGAAGTACATTGTCCTCCACTAATATTGGCACCCTTGATAAATATGAGTGAAGAAGGTTGTGAAAATTGTCTTTATTGTTTAACCTATTGTTAAAAAAATACACAAAACTACTCTGCTCTCATGGATATCAAACAACTGCAAACACAACACAAGTTTGTCTTAAAAAAAATCAAATCTTTGTTAAATATGTGTGTGGCAAAATTATTGGTACTCTTTTAGTCAATAGTTTTTGCTATCTCTATTTGCCAAGATAGCAGCTCTGAGTCTTCTCCTATAATGCCTGATGAGGTTGGAGAATATATGGCAAGGTATCCGAGACCATTCCCCCATACAGAATCTCTCCAGATCCTTCAAATCATTGAAGTCGACGCTGGTGGACTCTCCTCTTCAGTTCACCCCACAGGTATTCTATGGAGTTGAAGTCACAGGACTGGGATGGATATGGCAGGTCCTTGGATTTTGTGGTCAGTAAACAATTTTTTGTGTTGATTGATTTTTAATATATGTTTTGAATCATTGTCCTGCTGGAAGATCCAACCATGGCATATTTTAAGCTTTCTGGCAGAGGCAGTCAGGTGTTCATTTAATATCTCTTGAAACTGAAGATGCTTGAGCTTGTTTTTGGATAAGAGTAGAGGCTTTTTTCTTGAAACCCTTCTAAACAACTTGTGGTGATGTAGGCGACGTTGGATTGTAGTTTTGGAGATTTTCTGACATTAAGATGCAATTAACTTTTGCAATTCTCCAGCTGTGATCCTTGGAGATATTTTGACCACTCTAACCATCTTCTTCACAGTAAGTTGAGACAATATAGACACACGTCCTCTTCCAGGTTAATTCATAAAAAATTTCGGTTGACTGGAACATCTTAATTATTGCCCTACTGCTATTTTCTTATAGCCACTTCCCATTTTGTGACACTCAACAATCTTACCCGTTGTGATGACTAAGGGAATTTGGCCTGTGTTACCCCTGCAAAACAGGAAGTCATGTTTGAACAATTTTCTGTTTCTTGTTACCCAGGTGTACTAAAAAATGTAAAATATCAATGGGAATATACTAAAAATATATTTTTCTCATATGAATTCATAGGAGTGCCAATAATTGTGCCACACATATATTTAACAAAGATTTCTTTTTTTTTTTTATAAACCTGTGTTGTGTTTGCAATTCATATCCATGAGATCAGGTTATTTTTTGTGCATTTTGTTAACAAAAGATGATCAAAAGGATAAACAATAAAGAGAATTATTTTTTTACAGCCTTTGTTGATCATATTTACCAAGGGTGCCAATATTAGTTGAGGCCACGGTATATCTTTCAAGATCTGTACAACTAGACCAGGCTGCCCAAATATTGGCCATATCTGAGCTTGCATTTTTGTTTTTCTTTAGGTGGCCCTTTGCACCATTGAGCAGAACAGATATCAGCACATTTCTTACTGAAAGCAGCTTTGCCTTCTCGTCAAGTAATAATTAAGCATGTATATTTGTTCCCATGTAATTTTTAACTAAGTGTGATTATAATCTAATTGTATTATTTGTTTTTTCTCTAGCATAACTGTAAGTATAATGTAGCCCACAGCTAATCTCACCATTAGTGGCCACCCCTACATTTAGAAAATGTGAACACATCTAAACTAGACAAATGATTCTGCAATGTTTGTGTTAATATGGATTACATCAACACAATCTTTTTTTCAGTAAATTTCAAAATATTGACTAAAATCTAGTTCTTGAGAATGTCTTAATTCTCTGTCAGTAGGGATTAACATCTCAATATAAAATCAAAATACTAGATAAATTATTGTGACTCCCTGGGATAAACAGATGTTATTAGTTGTTTTATTATCCTGTTCTTGCAAGCCAATTCTTGTATGTTTTATAAAGGAGGCAGTGGCAGAAATAATAAACAGTGGGGCCTGTTAAGACACTTTTTATGACCTCAACATGAGTAATACTCAGGGGTAACTAACAGCAGTAATTGAGTGGGGGGGAGGCATTTATATATAAATAAGTATTCTTTACTTCACTTGCATGAGCCCTTTATGCCAACTACGAGTTAAGGTTCCACTGCACTGTAACCCAGCGGTCTTTTAGGTTGCACCATCGTTGTGCAGGGAAGAGAGAAAATAGCACTTCCCTGCTTAGCCATGCTCTCTGACACCTAGACACACTCCTAACAACCTAGTCACCCACATGCTGTCCACTCCCCCCCCCCCCTTAATAGGTTGTTTTAACCACCACTGCCAACTGCATTCCCAAAATATCCATCTGATGGCTGACTCCTAAAGCCCAAGAATCAAAGGAGTTAGTGGTAATTAGAAAATTCCTAAAAATTCAAAATATATTATTTTACAACTTCTGTAATCTTACCAGTTTTTGTGATTTATCATGAAACTTTTCCTCCTTGTAATTTTTCCCTAATTTGAAAGAACCTGCTAGTCCATGACCTTTGACTTGCTCAATTATATTCTCTAAGATGAGTTTCTCAAAGGTCTTCTTAAGAAGCCGTCGATTTTTCTGAACATTGTATTGGTATATAGAGCTGATATATTTGAAGATTGCCACTATGGAAGCCCCCTTCGTCACACTCATTTCCTTTACGGCTGCCAGTATCATCACTCGTAAAGCTATATACAAAGAACAAAAACATATTCACTGAAAAACTGTGTCTCTTGTAAATAAAAAAATACAAACATACAATATTTCACCATGAAAATGTGTTAGTAGTTGCTAACAAATTAAAGGGATATTCTAGAGTAAAAATACAATGCTATTTTGTTACAGCATTTTATTTTAAAACAATTTCCTTTTATTATTATTATCATCATCATAAGGTATTTGTAGAGCGCCAACAGATTCTGCAGCACTATAAAGAAGGGCGGCATACATGATAACATTTATAGGTAACAAATGGGTAGAGGGCCCTGTCGAGAGTTGCACTGTTGTAGTCGGCTCTTATAAAGGTCATCTACAAACAGCTGGGCTCATAGGCTTACATGCTAAGGGGTTTAAAGGGATATAAATGTAGTTAGGAAAGGTTAGTGTAGGTTGTATGCATCCCTGAGTACTAGAGAATTTAGGGAGCGCTTGAAGCTTGCAAAACTAGGGGAGAGTATTGTGGAGCAAGGCAGAGAGTTCCACAAGATGGGAGCCAGCCTGGAGAAGTCCTGTAAACGGGAATGTGAGGAGGTAACAAGAGAGGAGGAGAGTAGGAGATTGTGAGCAGAGCAAAGGGGATGGGAGAGAGAGTACCTGGAGACAAGGTCTGAGATATAGGTAGGGGGAAGTGCAGAATTTTGTGTTTAATCCTGGAGGTAAGAGTAAGTCAGTGAAAGGATTGGCAGAGAGGTACAGCAGGTGAAGAGCGACGTGTAAGGAAGATGAGCCTGGCAGAGGAATTCATTATGGATTGTAAAAGAGCCAAGCAGCAGCTAGGGAGACCAGAGAGGACGGAGTTGCAGTAGTCAAGGCGGGAAAGGATGAGAGAGTGGATTCAAATCTTAGTTGTGTCTTGTGTAAGGAAATGTCTAATTTTAGAGATGTTTTTAAAGTGGAAGCGACAGGTTTTAGCCAGGGACTGAATGTGAGGAGTGACATAAAGATCTGACCCCATCGGGAATGCGGGGTAGGGGTAATGATGGAGTTATTGACAGTGAGAAAGAAATGAGAGGTGGAGATTTTGGAAGAAGGGGGAAAAATAAGGAGCTCAGTTTTGGAGAGATTTAGCTTAAGCTATTGAGAAGACATCCAGGATGAGATAGAATGAGTGACACAGTTTAGCAAGAAAGGAGCTAGGTCTGGTGCAGAGAGGTAGATTTGGGTGTCATCGGCAGACAAATTATATTGAAGCCCGTGGGACTTTATTAAGGAACCTAATGATGACGTGTAGATTGAGAAGAGGACCGAGGACAGAGCCTTGCGGCACCCCAGTAGAAAGTGGTAATGGGGTAAAGGATGCCCCAGAGAAGGCTACATTAAAAAAGGTACGGTTAGACAGGTAGGAAGAAAGTCACGCATGAGCTGTGTCACAAATGCTGAAGGATTGGAGGGTTTGGAGCAAAAGAGGGTGGTCAACAGCATCGAAGGCTGCAGACAGAACAAGGAGGATAAGCAGAGAGAAGTGGCCTTTAGATTTTGCTGTAAGTAGGTCGCTAATAACCTTAATGATTGCTGTCTCTGTGGAGTGATGGGGGCAAAATAAAGATTGCAGTGGGAATAGATGGTAGTTATTTTCTATCCACTAGTAACTTCTGAGATCCTTTTTTTATTTTTAGGATGTTGTTGAAGTATAATTTTAGCTTTTTAGCTTAATATTCACATTGGATTGGCATATAACTATAATGTGATTGTTTACTCCACCTAACAATACATATATAACATTATATGCTATGACAAACTTGCCCTTGTTCACTGCTTTTCATTTGTTCACCAGCACAGGGATAGATTATTTACTCATATAATATGCAATTTTGGTGTTGTGTACTAAGTATTCAACTAGAATTTTTTTTTGATGCACTATAATTAGCAAGTTCATGAAAAGTGTACCAGTCTTGTCTTTTTCATACTTATAACAAACATGATTTAATGGATGTACCATCAATATCAAGTACATCTATTTTGTCTTATCTTTCAAATATGTATAATTGAAATTAATGCATTCAATGTATCTTATGTGTATGTATAATAAATATATATATATATATATATATATATATATATATATATATATATATATATATATATATATATAGTAGACGCAAAGATGATGTACTCTCAGGATTTCAAAATTCAGTGTCAAATTTATTAGATGACGTTTCAGATCTACATTAGACCTTTCATCAGATTTAGGGCTGCAACTAACTATTATTTTCATTATCGATTAATCGGCCGATTATTTTTTCGATTAATCGACTAATCGGATGAAAAATAAATAAATAATATTTTCCTATATTTTAAATAAAATCTACATACTGAGTGTTACAAATATAAACTTCAGACTAAAACTTTACATTAACACAACTATTGGTACAATTTTTTAAGCTGCAGAACAAATTTTTGTAATCAAGCAAAACAAAACCACAAACTGTTTGAAAAGAGGTAGAACTAGTAATAGGTAGACTACCACTGTTTATTATATTGTTATTCACTCTTTCAGAAACTTTGCATTGAAATGCAAAAATGTCACCATGTCCACATGCTCCTGGCTGAGGCTGGCTCTCTTTTTTGCAAGCTATTTTGCCTGCAGCAGAGAAGAGGTGCTCAGATAGTGTTGAGGTGCCTGAGATGTATAAGTAGGGTTTTGCCAATTTCACCAAGGTGGGCTATTTATCTTTGTTAGCTCTCCTCCAATGCAAGGGGCCTCTTAACAAAGTAACCATTGACTTCATTCTGACATAAAAATAATCTTGAATATCTATATGCAATGGTAAACAACCAGCTATAAGGTTAGGGAAAAATATATTTAGTCCACTCTTAAACTAACAGATATATACTTACAGAGGTTGAATTTGGTACATATTACATTAATTAAAAATATAGAAGAAGAAAAAAGACACACAGGTAACAGCCTTACACAATTATCTATAGAGTACAAATAATCAGCAATAGCAAGCGATCCGCTTGTGCAAAATGATAAAAGTGCACATAAATTCATATAACAAATCCCATTAATCTAAGGCTAGGTGTAAATAACAATCCAAATAATGACTCCTATTATTTCTGGGTTGCACATAAGCCAGGAGTAGTTGTAAACTTAAAAAAAAACTGATAGTGTCCTGAAAAAGTGAAACGTAAAATGTCTGTAGACGTCCTATAGGCTAAGGGCATAACCATAAAACACAATACCATGTGCAGGAGCTGTGCACAGACCAACTAATTGCAAAACAACTAATCGATTATGAGATTCGTTGACAACTATTTTCATAATCGATTATTATCGATTATGCCGATTAGTTGTTGCAGCTCTAATCAGATTAAAAGTGCAAAGTATACAAACACAGCACAATATATAGTGTCACAAATAAGTGTTAAAACACAAACATACCTCCCTTTCATTTCAGAAAAGGGTCAAACATCGCAGTGGAACGCATCAACCGAAAGTAGCTGCTGAGATCCCTTCCAGTTTTAAAAAATTAATGTATATGTAAAATTCTTTATCTTTCACTGCACACTTGTGAAATAAGTTGCTAAGGGCTGTTCCCAGCATGTAGGCATTAAACAGAAATGAAACATACAGCCCTTATGCTGTTTGCAAAAAACAGGTTACCATAGTAACCAGGAAATAAACAAAATAGTGATAACGAAATGTAATCCTTACATCTTATTCTGTAATAAAGCATCCTAAACTATGATTTCTATATATTGTTAGTGTAATAACTGCCTCAATACAGGCTAATAAGTTACACACCCCTTTGTGCATGATAATGTCAAATGACACATTTAAAGAAACAGGCATATCATTTCATCCCTTAAAGTGATATTGCCTAATATAAATTGATAAACAGCAATAATAACAGTGACAATAAGAGACATTTAAAAAGCAAAATACAAAGAATGGACTCTGCATATCTAAGTATTCCAATCAGAATGATTTTACATATTGGATAAAGACTATCTCATATTGACTCAATAAATGCAGCCTTCATTGCACAATCCAGCATGAGCAACATGTCCTTCCACTGTGATCATGGGTTGTTCCTCCATAGCAGACCCATAGTGTATACCTCCCAGATTACAACCGCTGTGGCTATATCTGATAAAGAGGGTGACAAATATTAAAGTGGATTACGTGAGCCATTAAGGTGCCCTGCTGGCAGATCCCCTCCACCAAAGCAGTGCCCCCCTTACAGGTTATGCGTGATGGGAGCCTCCCCAGAAGCCTCCAACACACTCATGTCAGAAAGCTCCACCCCACTCCTTCCGCACCCCCTGGTACGTAAAAGATTGTCAGCCACTTGAAATCTGGTACTGAGTTTAATCCTCCCGGGACGATAGTTCCCAGACGATACAGCCATTTTGCTTCAGTGATCAATAGGAGCTTGTCCCTGTTACCACCTCTATCCAATTTCGGAACGTGGTCAATCAAGGTATATATTATGGAGGACACAGAGTGCCTGTTTTCCGCACAATGATGTGCCACCGTTTGGTCGGAATAACCCTTCTCCAAGGCTTGTCTTATGGCTAGTCTATGATTGGCCATCCATTCCCTGAGTGTGCCCTTCGTCTTGCCCACGTAGAATTTTGAACAAGGACAAACAAATAAGTAAACCACATGTGTGGTAGTACATGTTATTGCGTGTCGAATGGTGTATACTTAATTCATGTGGGGATGATGAAATCTTTTGGTTGATATCAGCCCATTACAAGTTACACAGCCTGTGCACTTATAGCTGCCCTTCACATTAACCCGTCTGATACAGATAACACTGTTTGGGATCCGTCTTGACCAACAGATCCCGGAAGTTAGTACCTCTTCTGAAGCCCACCATCGGTGTACTGTTTGGTAAATCTGAGTTTAGGATCCGAAACCAGGACCGGCCAGTGTTTCCTGAGAATTTTGCCAGTATTGGCTGTTCCTGGACAAAATGTAGTGGCCATAATCCTCCTCTTGGCATCCTTGTCCTCCCTCTTTTTAGTAATCAACTCATCTTGAGTGTATGTTTGAACAATGTCCAGTACTGGATCAATGATCCTCTGTTTATATCCTCTTTGAAGGAACTTATCCTCCATTTCTTTTTAACCGAGAGACCCATACAGCATGGTTAGTATTATTATGGATTGTCCTAACCATTTGAGATTTTACAATCCCTCTCAACAAACCGGGTGGATGGCAACTATCTGCCCATAACAATGAGTTGCGGTCTGTAGATTTCTTAAATAGTGTAGTGCCAATCCTATTTCCATCCCTAAAAATGTTAAGGTCTAGAAAATTAATGCTCTCAACGTCATGTGTAATTTTAAAATGTAGAGTTGTATCTGGTTAAGGTTTTCAAACCACATCTTCAGGCTATCCAGACCACCCCGCCAGATGAGGAAGATGTCATCTATGTATCTGTGGTAAAATACCAAAGATGACATCTCCCCCATCCAGATAAATCTGTCTTCAAAGTCAGACATGAAAATATTGGCATAGGCTGGGGCCATATTTGACCCCATTGCCGTTCCTGCCGTTTGTAAGTAAAAATCAAACTCAAAATAAAAGTAATTCTGATGAAGACAAAAGTCAATAAGTGGTAGCAAGTACTCAACCGGAGGTCCCTCATACAATGCATCCGACAAAAGATGCTTTTTGACAGCCAACAGTCCCACACCATGAGGAATAATGGTGTAGAGACTGTTGACATCTAAGGTAACAAGAATGTCATCCTCTTGAATCCTTACATCACTTAGTAATTTGATCAGCTGATTAGTATTAATTAAAAAGGAGTGAATTCGTTTTACTATGGGTTGAAGGAAGTCAATATATTGTGCCACAGGCTGTGAAAGCGAATCTACCGCACACACAATGGGACGTCCCAGGGGTTTATCTAGGGTCTTGTGAATCTTTGGGATAGTGCAAAGTACAGAAATCCTGGGATACTGTGTAGTGCAATAATCAAAGATCTGTTCTGGTATAAACCCTTGTTCATATCCAAAGGACAACAATGAGTCCAATTTTTTTTTTAAAAGTACTATTGGATCAAACGTGAGTTTTTTATATGTGGTGTGGTCAGCAAGTTGCTGCAATATGTCCTCACTGTAATCCTTATAGTCCAATAGGACAATGGCCCCACCCTTATCGACGGGCCTAATGACTATGGAGGTATCCATTTGCAGTGACTTAATAGCTCCACATTCCTCATTTGTCAAATTTTGTTTCCATTTGGAATGTTGTGCATCATGCTCCAATTCTTGGGTAATTAGCCTGGTGTAAGTTTTTATACTTGGGCTACAATTGGTTGGTTCAAAAGAACTAGCTTTAATATTTGTCACCCTCTTTATCAGAGCTAGCCACAGTGGTTGCAATCTGGGATGTATACACTATGGGTCTGCTATGGAGGAAGAACCCATGATCACAGTGGAAGGACATGTTGCTCATGCTGGATTGTGCAATGAAGGCTGCATTTATTGAGTCAATATGAGATAGTCTTTATCCAATATGTAAAATCATTCTGATTGGCATACTTAGATATGCAGAGTCCATTATCCATCTTTGTATTTTGCTTTTTAAATTTCTATCTTATTGTCACTGCTATTATTGCTGTTTATCAATTTATATTAGGCAATATCACATTAAGGGATGAAACGATATGCCTGTTTCTTTAAATGTGTCATTTGGCATTAACATGTACAAAGGGGTGTGTAACTTATTAGCCTGTATTGAGGGAGTTATTACACTAACAATATATAGGAATCATAGTTTAGGATGCTGTATTACAGAATGGGATGTAAGGATTACATTTCGTTATCACTATTTTGTTTATGTTTCCTGGTCACCATGGTAAACCGTTTTTTGCAAACAGCATAAGGGCTGTATGTTTCATTTGTTTAATACCTTCATGCTGGGAACAGCCCTTAGCAACTTATTTCACAAGTGTGCAGTGAAAGATAAAGAATTTTACATATACATTAACTTTTTTGAAACTGGAAGTGATCTCAGCAGCTACTTCCGGTTCATTATGGTGTTGGAACGCATTGATGCGTTCCACTGCAATGTTTGGCGCTTTTCTGAAAGGGAAGGGAGGTATGTTTGTGTTTTAACACTTATTTGTGACACTATATATTGTGCTGTGTTTGTATACTTTGCACTTTTGATCTGATGAAAGGTCTAATGTAGATCTGAAATGTCATCTAATAAATTTGACACTGAATTGTGAAAATCCTGAGAGTGCATCATCTTTGCGTCTAATATATATATATATATATATATATATATAAATAAATATATATATATATATATATATATATATATATTATACATACATATAAGATACATTGAATGCATTAATTTCAATTATACATATTTGATCATTTTTGCATCTACTATTGATTTCAATAGTGAACCCAGGTGGCTGACCCAGGAGGGAGGATTCGTTTTTCTATAGCATATATTATATATATATATATATATACACACATACAATCTTCCCAATATTCAACAGTAAGGTTGTTGACTGTAGACATCACCTTAACTATGTGCACGTCTACCCTAAGCATATATAACATTGCAACCTTTGTTAGTCAGTTTTAAGGTGTTTGTGTTTACTTTAATTACTTTAAATATTGTCAATTGCTTAACCAATAGCTGCTCTATGCCGTAACGCATAAGAGCAGTCCTCCTGTCTTTCCCGTCCTGTTTTTAAATTCTATGGAAGAATAAAGTTTGACTTTTTACCTATATGTGGATTGGATTCCGGACTCTTTCATTATATAGTTAGTATCTGGAGACAAGGTCTGAGATATACAGTTGAGGGCTTTGTATGTCAGAGTCAGAATTTTGTGTTTAATCCTGGAGGCAAGAGGAAGTCAGTGAAGGGATTGGAAGAGAAGTACAGCAGGTGAATAGCGATGTGTAAGGAAGATGAGCCTGGCAGAGGCATTCATTATGGATTGTAAAGGAGCTAGGAGATGTTTTTTAAGTGAAAGTGACAGGTTTTAGCCAGGGACTGAATGTGAGGAGTGAAAGAAAGATCTGAGTCAAGTGTGACCCCATCAGGCATGCGGGTAGGAGTAATGATGGAGTTAGACAGTTATAGAGAAATGAGAGGTGGAGATTTTTGAAGAAGGGGGAAAAATAAGGAGCTCAGTTTTGGAGTGATTTAGTTTAAGCTATCGAGAAGACATCCAGGATGAGATATGAGAATGACAGTGACACAGGTTAGCAAGGAAGAAGCTAGGTCTGGTGCAGAGAGGTAGTTTTGGGTGTCATCGGCATACAAATGATATTGAAACCTGTGGGACTTTATTAAGGAACTTAATGACGACGTGTAGATTGAGAAGAGAAGGGGACCGAGGACAGAGCCTTGCGGTACCCTAACAGAAAGTGGTAACGGGGCAGAGGATGCCCCAGAGAAGGCTACATTAAAAGGTATGGTTAGACAGGTAGGAAGAAAACCATGAGAGAGCGGTGTCACAAATGCTGAAGGATTGGAGGGTTTGGAGCAAAAGGTGGTGGTCAACAGCATCAAAGGCTGCAGACAAATCAAGGAGGATAAGCAGAGAGAAGTGGCCTTTAGATTTTGCTGTAAGTAGGTCGTTGGTAACCTTAACGATTGCCGTCTCTGTGGAGCGATGGGGGCGAAATCCAGATTGCAGTGGGTCAAGGAGGGAGTTTGATATAAGGAAATGGGATAGACCTGCATATACTAGCCTTTTAAGAAGATTTAAGGCAAGAGGGAGTGAGAAAATAGGGCGGTAGTTGGGTGGGGAGGTTGGATCGAGAGAAGGTTTTTTTTAGGATAGCTGTGACCAGTGTGTGTTTTTTAGAGATGAGGGAAATATATCGGTGCTGAGGGTGAGGTTAAAGATGTGTGTGATTATAGAGGAAAGGGTAAAATAGAGGGAGGGGAGTAGTAGTGAGGGGATGGGGTTGAGGGGACAGGTAGTGAGGTGAGAGGACAGTATAATGGAAGAAACCTCTTCCTCAGAAACAGGGGGCGAAAGAGCTAAATTTATGGCTAAGTGGGTTTTGGATGATTGCAAACTTTTGAAGGGGTGGGAGACTGGTAGTATGTTGAGAGCTGATTTCATTTCTGATGGAGTTGATTTTGTTATTGAAGTCACTGGCAAAATCTTGAGCTGAGCGAGAAGTTTTAATAGGAGGTGGGGTGGACGGAGAAGAGTATTTTCTTTATTTTATTATGTGTTTGATTCCTTCAAAAGGGTTAAACAAGTAGTCAAAAATTGCACTCTTGGAACAACCCCATTTACCAAGAAGAGGCCAAACGCCAACTTAATAATTCTCAGAACTACAAGTCTCCTTTGCAATCCTACTGAAATGTTTTTGAACAGTTATAGTAAACTATTAGCTCAGCTCTAGAAATAATTGATCAAAAATAATTTAATTTCTTAGAAGTCAACAACCAAGGATAGCCACATTTTATTTACTGCCTAAAATACATAAAAACATGTTGAAACCACCAGGGAGACCAATTATATCTGGCATTGGCTCCCTGACAGAGAAGGCTAGCAAATATGTGGACGCAAGACTTAGACACATAGTTGAGTCCCTTCCATCCTACACAAGGGACACTATGCACATACTTAACAAAATAAATTAAATTGATATCGATACAGAATCTCTCCTAGTGACCTGTGATGTGGAGTCACTCTACACTAGCATACAGACACAATGGGGATGTAAGGCTATTTCTTATTTCTTAGCTAAAGAAACCAATATGACCATTGAAATGAAAGAGTTTTTGTCAAAATTGTTGGAATTTGTCCTTACACATAATTTCTTTGTATTCGTGACAGGTTTTACCTGGAGGTATGTGGTACGGTCATGGGCACATCCTGTGCCCAAACATACGCGAATATATATCTGGGCTGGTGAGAAGAAACTTTAGTGTTTCACAAAAGTCTTAAACACCTCACAAAGCACATATCCCACTGGTCCAAATATATTGACAATATATTCTTCGTATGGAATGGCCCTGAAACCCTTTGTCAGATTTCATTAAGATACTCAATAAAAACCCATTTGGGCTCTAACTTATATCCACAATAGAAAAAAACTAAGGTACAGTTCCTAGATCTCACTATTAAAAAAGTTAACAACCAACTAGAGACAGATGCATATAGGAAACCTACAGCTACAAATAATATTCTTCATGCCAGCAGTCATCACCCCTCTACGATTAAAGGGTTACCTATGGGTGAATATATATACGACTGAGATGAAATTGAAGTACTGTAGAAACCTTTAAAACAGCTGCAAGAGATCTAAGACAAAGATTACTGATAAGAGGCTATTCAAAAAAATCCTTAGCTAGAGCTTATAATAGAGCATTACACAAAATTAGAATTGAGTTACTCACCCCTAAGACGAGAGAATATACCACCCCCCTTAGATTTGTATCTACATACTCATCTGAAAGTGACCAAATCACTAATATCCTAAATAAGCACTGGCATGTCCTTAAAACGGACGACCAACTTTTACCACTACTCACAGACAGACCTTTATTAACATTCAGAAGAGCCAATAATATCAGTGATGCATTAACAAGAATCCACTTCAATAGGAACACTAAGAAATCACCAATATATAAAGGCTCCATCGCGTGTGGAAATTGTAAAAAAACAGAGTGTGTGGGGGCAGAGCTCGCCATCGAAAAACATAACTTATGTAAGAACTTACCTGATAAATACATTTCTTTCATATTAGCAAGAGTCCATGAGCTAGTGACGTATGGGATATACATTCCTACCAGGAGGGGCAAAGTTTCCCAAACCTTAAAATGCCTATAAATACACCCCTCACTTCACCCACAATTCAGTTTAACGAATAGCCAAGCAAGTGGGGTGATAAGAAAGGTGCGAAAGCATCAAAAAATAAGGAATTGGAATAATTGTGCTTTATACAAAAAAATCATAACCACCACAAAAAATATAATTTATGCTTACCTGATAAATTCATTTCTCCTGTAGTGTAGTCAGTCCACGGGTCATCCATTACTTATGGGATTATATCTCCTCCCTAACAGGAAGTGCAAGAGGATCACCCAAGCAGAGCTGCTATATAGCTCCTCCCCTCTACGTCATATCCAGTCATTCGACCGAAACCATACGAGAAAGGAGAAACTATAGGGTGCAGTGGTGACTGGAGTTTAATTAAAATTTAGACCTGCCGTAAAAAACAGGGCGGGCCGTGGACTGACTACACTACAGGAGAAATTAATTTATCAGGTAAGCATAAATTATATTTTCTCCTGTTAAGTGTAGTCAGTCCACGGGTCATCCATTACTTATGGGATACCAATACCAAAGCTAAAAGTACACGGATGACGGGAGGGACAGGCAGGATCTTTACACGGAAGGAACCACTGCCTGTAGAACCTTTCTCCCAAAAACAGCCTCCGAAGAAGCAAAAGTGTCAAATTTGTAAAATTTTGAAAAAGTGTGAAGTGAAGACCAAGTTGCAGCCTTGCAAATCTGTTCAACAGAGGCCTCATTCTTAAAGGCCCAAGTGGAAGCCACAGCTCTAGTAGAATGAGCTGTAATCCTTTCAGGATGCTGCTGTCCAGCAGTCTCATAGGCTAAACGTATTATGCTACGAAGCCAAAAAGAGTGAGAGGTAGCCGAAGCTTTTTGACCTCTCCTCTGTCCAGAATAAACGACAAACAGGGAAGAAGTTTGACGAAAATCTTTAGTTGCCTGCAAATAAAATTTCAGGGCACGGACGACGTCCAGATTGTGCAAAAGTCGTTCCTTCTTTGAAGAAGGGTTAGGGCACAATGATGGAACAACAATCTCTTGATTGATATTCTTGTTAGTGACTACCTTAGGTAAGAACCCAGGTTTAGTACGCAGAACTACCTTGTCTGAATGAAAAATCAGATAAGGAGAATCACAATGTAAGGCCGATAACTCAGAGACTCTTCGAGCCGAGGAAATAGCCATTAAAAACAGAACTTTCCAAGATAACAGCTTGATATCGATGGAATGAAGGGGTTCAAACGGAACACCTTGCAGAACGTTAAGAACTAAGTTTAAGCTCCACGGCGGAGCAACAGTCTTAAACACAGGCTTAATCCTAGTCAAAGCCTGACAAAAAGCCTGAACGTCTGGAACTTCTGCCAGACGTTTGTGTAAAATGATAGACAGAGCTGAAATCTGTCCCTTTAACGAACTAGCAGATAAACCCTTTTCTAAACCTTCTTGTAGAAAAGACAATATCCTAGGAATCCTAACCTTACTCCATGAGTAACTCTTGGATTCGCACCAATATAAGTATTTACGCCATATTTTATGGTAAATTTTCCTGGTAACAGGTTTCCTAGCCTGTATTAAGGTATCAATCACTGACTCCGAGAATCCACGCTTTGATAGAATCAAGCGTTCAATCTCCATGCAGTCAGCCTCAGAGAAATTAGATTTGGATGTTTGAAAGGACCCTGAATCAGAAGGTCCTGTCTCAGAGGCAGAGACCATGGTGGACAGGACGACATGTCCACTAGATCTGCATACCAGGTCCTGCGTGGCCACGCAGGCGCTATTAGAATCACCGATGCTCTCTCCTGTTTGATCCTGGCAATCAATCGAGGAAGCATCGGGAAAGGTGGAAACACATAAGCCATGTTGAAGACCCAAGGTGCTGTCAGAGCATCTATCAGTACCGCTCCCGGGTCCCTGGACCTGGATCCGTAACAAGGAAGCTTGGCGTTCTGGCGAGACGCCATGAGATCCAGATCTGGTTTGCCCCAAAGATGAAGCAGTTGGGCAAACACCTCCGGATGAAGTTCCCACTCCCCCGGATGAAAGGTCTGGCGACTTAGAAAATCCGCCTCCCAGTTCTCCACGCCTGGGATGTGGATCGCTGACAGGTGGCAAGAGTGAGACTCTGCCCAGCGAATTATCTTTGAGACTTCCATCATCGCTAGGGAACTCCTTGTTCCTCCTTGATGGTTGATGTAAGCCAGTCGTGATGTTGTCCGACTGAAACTTGATGAACCTCAGAGTTGCTAACTGAGGCCAAGCCAGAAGAGCATTGAAAATTGCTCTTAATTCCAGAATGTTTATTGGAAGGAGTCTCTCCTCCTGAGTCCATGATCCCTGAGCCTTCAGGGAATTCCAGACTGCGCCCCAACCTAGAAGGCTGGCGTCCGTTGTTACAATCGTCCAATCTGGCCTGCGGAAGGGCATCCCCTTGGACAGATGTGGCCGAGAAAGCCACCATAGAAGAGAATCTCTGGTCTCTTGATCCAGATTTAGCAGAGGGGACAAATCTGAGTAATCCCCATTCCACTGACTTAGCATGCACAATTGCAGCGGTCTGAGATGCAGGCGCGCAAATGGTACTATGTCCATTGCCGCTACTATTAAGCCGATTACCTCCATGCACTGAGCCACTGACGGGTGTTGAATGGAATGAAGGACACGGCAAGCATTTAGAAGTTTTGATAACCTGTCCTCCGTCAGGTAAATTTTCATTTCTACAGAATCTATAAGAGTCCCTAGAAAGGGAACTCTTGTGAGTGGCAATAGAGAACTCTTTTCTACGTTCACCTTCCACCCATGAGACCTTAGAAATGCCAGAACTAACTCTGTATGAGACTTGGCAGTTTGGAAACTTGACGCGTGTATCAGAATGTCGTCTAGGTACGGAGCTACCGCTATGCCTCGCGGTCTTAGTACCGCCAGAAGAGAGCCCAGAACCTTTGTAAAGATTCTTGGAGCCGTAGCTAACCCGAAGGGAAGAGCTACAAACTGGTAATGCCTGTTTAGGAAGGCAAACCTTAGATACCGGTAATGATCCATGTGAATCGGTATGTGAAGGTAGGCATCCTTTAAATCCACTGTGGTCATGTATTGACCCTCTTGGATCATGGGTAAGATGGTTCGAATAGTTTCCATTTTGAACGATGGAACTCTTAGGAATTTGTTTAGGATCTTTAAGTCCAAGATTGGTCTGAAGGTTCCCTCTTTTTTGGGAACCACAGATTTGAATAGAATCCTTGCCCATGTTCCGACCGCGGAACTGGGTGGATCATTCCCATTAGTAAGAGGTCTTGTACACAGCGTAGAAACGCCTCTTTCTTTATCTGGTTTGCTGATAACCTTGAAAGATGAAATCTCCCTTGTGGAGGAGAAGCTTTGAAGTCCAGAAGATATCCCTGAGATATGATCTCCAACGCCCAGGGATCCTGGACATCTCTTGCCCAAGCCTGGCCGAAGAGAGAAAGTCTGCCCCCCACTAGATCCGTTTCCGGATCGGGGGCCCTCACTTCATGCTGTCTTAGGGGCAGCAGCAGGTTTTCTGGCCTGCTTGCCCTTGTTCCAGGACTGGTTAGGTTTCCAGCCCTGTCTGTAGCGAGCAACAGTTCCTTCCTGTCTTGGAGCGGAGGAAGTTGATGCTGCTCCTGCCTTGAAGTTACGAAAGGCATGAAAATTAGACTGTTTAGCCTTTGGTTTGGCCCTGTCTTGAGGCAGGGCATAGCCCTTACCTCCAGTAATGTCAGCGATAATTTCTTTCAAGCCGGGCCCGAATAATGTCTGCCCTTTGAAAGGAATATTAAGCAATTTAGATTTTGAAGTCACATCAGCTGACCAGGATTTAAGCCACAGCGCTCTAGGCGCTTGAATGGCGAATCCGGAGTTCTTAGCCGTAAGTTTGGTTAAGTGTACTACGGCACCAGAAATAAATGAATTAGCTAGCTTAAGGGCTTTAACCCCTTAAGGACCAGCGACGTACCCTGTATGTCGCTGGCCTTTTTTTGGGACTTGATTGTTTTATAGCGCGGTCTTGCCACCAGCGTTTCGACTGCTCTATTCCACAAAGCCTTCTGGAGGGAAGGCATTAATAGCGTGTTCTTGCTAGACTTGTGCTATTATGTCCTGAAAAAAACCTTAACGACCAGTGACATACAGGATACATTGTGGTCATTAAGGGGTTAAGCTTGTTCATAATCTCATCCAATGGAGCTGTGCTAAGGGTCTCTTCCAGAGACTCAAACCAGAATGCCGCCGCAGCAGTGACAGGCGCGATGCATGCAAGGGGTTGTAATATAAAACCTTGCTGAACAAACATTTTCTTAAGGTAACCCTCTAACTTTTTATCCATTGGATCTGAAAAAGCACAGCTATCCTCCACCGGGATAGTGGTGCGCTTAGCCAGAGTAGAAACTGCTCCTTCCACCTTAGGGACCGTCTGCCATAGGTCCCGTGTGGTGGCGTCTATTGGAAACATTTTTCTAAATATAGGAGGGGGTGAAAAGGGCACACCGGGTCTATCCCACTCCTTGTTAACAATTTCTGTAAGCCTTTTAGGTATAGGAAAAACGTCAGTACACGCCGGTACCGCAAAATATTTATCCAGCCTACATACTTTCTCTGGAATTGCAACCGTGTTACAATCATTCAGAGCCGCTAATACCTCCCCTAGTAATACACGGAGGTTCTCAAGCTTAAATTTAAAATTTGAAATGTCTGAATCCAGTTTACTTGGATCAGATCCGTCACCCACAGAATGAATCTCTCTGTCCTCATGTTCTGCAAATTGTGACGCAGTATCAGACATGGCTCTATTATTATCAGCGCACTCTGTTCTTACCCCAGAGTGATCGCGTTTACCTCTTAATTCTGGCAATTTAGATAGTACTTCAGTCATAACATTAGCCATGTCTTGCAAAGTGATTTGTATGGGCTGCCCTGATGTACTTGGCGCCACAATATCACGCACCTCCTGAGCGGGAGGCGAAGGTACTGACACGTGAGGAGAGTTAGTCGGCATAACTTCCCCCTCGTTGTCTGGTGATATCTTTTTAACATATAAAGTTTGACTTTTATTCAAAGTAACATCTATACATTGAGTGCACAAATTTCTATTGGGCTCCACATTGGCCTTTAAACATAATGAACAAACAGATTCATTTGTGTCAGACATGTTTAAACAGACTAGCAATAACACTAGCAAGCTTGGAAAAAAACTTTTAAATAAATTTACAAGCTATATAAAAAACGCTACTGCGCTTTTAAGAAAACATAAAAATGTGACACAGTCGAATTAACAATGAACCAAATATGTTAAAACAACCAAATTTTAACAGAAAATGTATAAAGTTAGCAGAGGATTGCACCCACCAGCAAAAGGATGATTAACCCCTTAATACCCAAAACGGATAACAGTTGAAATAATAAACGTTTTTATCACAGTCAAACACACTGTCACAGGTCTGCTGTGACTGATTACCGCTCTGTAGAGACGTCCTGGATCATGGAGAAAGAAATAGGAAGACTGTGACTAAATTTTTACTGCGCAATAAAGCGCTAAAATAGGCCCCTCCCACTCATATTACAACAGTGGGGAAGCTCAGTAAACTGTTTTTATTCAGAAAAAAACGACAGCCATGTGGTAAAAATCATGCCCATAAAGTTTTATCACCAAGTACCTCAGAAAAAACGATTAACATGCCAGTAAACGTTTTAAAAATTGAAAATTATGAAGTGTTATTAATAAGCCTGCTGCTAGTCGCTTTCACTGCAGTGCAGGCTCAAATATTACTTTAATATTGACAGTATTTTCTTAGTGAAATTCCATTCCCCAGAAATACCTCAGAGTATACATACATACATATCAGCCTGATACCAGTCGGTACTACTACAGCATTTAAGGCTGCACTTACATTATATCGGTATTAGCAGTATTTTCTCAGTCAATTCCATTCCTTAGAAAATAATTTACTGCACATACCTCCTTGCAGGTGGGGCCTGCATGCTATCCCCTGTTCTGAAGTTACCTAACTCCTCAGAATGGCCGAGAACAGCAAGTGGATCTTAGTTACGACTGCTAAGATCATAGACAAACTCAGGTAGATTCTTCTTCTAATGCTGCCTGAGAACAAACAACACACTCCGGTGCCGTTTAAAATAACAAACTTTTGATTGAAGAAATAAAAACTAAGTTTAATACACCACAGTCCTCTCACACGTCCTATCTTTAGTTAGGTGCAAGAGAATGACTGGATATGACGTAGAGGGGAGGAGCTATATAGCAGCTCTGCTTGGGTGATCCTCTTGCACTTCCTGTTAGGGAGGAGATATAATCCCATAATGAAGTAATGGATGACCCGTGGACTGACTACACTTAACAGGAGAAAAGGGTGGGTCTCATGGACTCTTGCTAATATGAAAGAAATGAATTTATCAGGTAAGTTCTTACATAAATTATGTTTTCTTTCATGTAATTAGCAAGAGTCCATGAGCTAGTGACGTATGGGATAGCAGATACCCAAAATGTGGAACTTACACGCAAGAGTCACTAGAGAGGGAGGGATAAAATAAAGACAGCCAATTCCGCTGAAAATAATCCACAACCCAAATCAAAAAGTTTTAATCTTTATAATGAAAAAAACTGAAATTATAAGCAGACGAATCAAACAGAAACAGCTGCCTGAAGTACTTTTCTACCAAAAACTGCATCAGAAGAAGAAAACACATCAAAATGGTAGAATTTAGTAAAAGTATGCAAAGAAGACCAAGTGGCCGCTTTGCAAATATGATCAACAGAAACTTCATTCCTAAAGGCCCAGGAAGTAGAAACTGACCTAGTAGAATGAGCCGTAATTCTTTGAGGCGGGGACTTACCCGACTCCACATAAGCATGATGAATCAAAGACTTTAACCAAGATGCCAAAGAAATGGCAGAAGCCTTCTGACCTTTCTTGGGACCAGAAAAAACAACAAATAGACTAGAAGTCTTTCTAAAATCTTTAGTAGCTTCAACATAATATTTCAAAGCTCTAACTACATCCAAAGAATGTAACAATCTTTCTTTAGAATTCTTAGGATTAGGACATAATGAAGGGACAACAATTTCTCTACTAATGTTGATAGAATTCACAACCTTAGGTAAAAATTGAAAAGAAGTCTGCAACACCGCCTTATCGTGATGAAAAATCAGAAAAGGAGATTCACAAGAAAGAGCAGATAACTCAAACTCTTCTAGCAGAAGAGATAGCCAAAAGGAACAATACTTTCCAAGAAAGTAATTTAATGTCCAGAGAATGCATAGGCTCAAACGGAGGAGCCTGTAAAGCTGTCAAAACCAAATTAAGACTCCAAGGAGGAGAGATTGGCTTAATAACCGTTTTGATACGGACCAAAGCCTGTACAAAACAATGAATATCAGGAAGATTAGCAATCTTTCTGTGAAAAAGAACAGAAAGAGCAGATATTTGTCCTTTCAAAGAACTTGCAGACAAACCTTTATCCAAACCATCCTGAAGAAATTGTAAAATTCTAGGAATTCTGAAAGAATGCCAGGAGAATTTATGAGAAGAACACCAAGAGATGTAAGTCTTCCAAACTCGATAATAAATCTTTCTAGAGACAGATTTCCGAGCCTGTAACATAGTATTAATCACTGAGTCAGAGAAACCTCTATGACTAAGAATTAAGCGTTCAATCTCCATACCTTCAAATTTAATAATTTGAGATCCTGATGGAAAAAAGGGCCTTGAGATAGAAGGTCTGGCCTTAATGGAACTGTCCAAGGCTGGCAACTGGCCATCCGAACGAGATCCGCAAACCAAAACCTGTGAGGCCATGCTGGGGCCACCAGCAGTACAAATGAGCGCTCCAATAGAATTTTGGAGATTACTTTCGGAAGAAGAACTAGAGGCGGAAAGATATAAGCAGGATGATAATTCCAAGGAATTGACAACGCATCCACTGCTTCCGCCTGAAGGTCCAGGGATCTGGACAGATACCTGGGAAGTTTCTTGTTTAGATGAGAGGCCATCAGATCTATTTCTTGAAGTCCCCAGATTTGAACAATCTAGAGAAAAACCTCTGGATGAAGAGACCATTCGCCCGGATGTAACGTCTGGCGACTGAGATAATCCGCTTCCCAATTGTCTACACCTGGGATGTGAACCGCAGAAATTAGACAGGAGCTGGATTCCGCCCATACAAGAATCCGAGATACTTCTTTCATAGCTTGAGGACTGTGAGTCCCCCCTTGATGATTGACATATGCCACGGTCGTGACATTGTCTGTTTGAAAACAAACAAATGATTCTCTCTTCAGAAGAGGCCAGTACTGAAGAGCTCTGAAAATCGCACGGAGTTCCAAAATATTGATTGGTAATCTCGCCTCCTGAGATTTCCAAACCCCTTGCGCTGTCAGAGATCCCCAAACCGCTCCCCAACCTGATAGACTCGCATCTGTTGAGATCACAGTCCAGGTTGGACGAACGAAAGAGGCCCTTTGAATTAAACGATGGTGATTCATCCACCACGTTAGAGATGATCGAACATTGGGATTTAAGGATATTATTTGTGATATCCTTGTATAATCCCTGCACCACTGGTTCAGCATACAAAGCTGGAGTGGTCTCGTGTGAAAACGAGCAAAAGAGATCGCGTCCGATGCAGCAGTCATGAGACCTAAAATCTCCATGCATAATGCTACCGAAGGGAACAATTGAGACTGAAGGTTTCGACAGGCTGAAACCAATTTCAGACGTCTCTTTTCTGTCAGAGACAAAGTCATGGACACTGAATCTATTTGGAAACCTAAAAAGGTTACCCTTGTCTGAGGAATCAAGGAACTCTTTGGTAAATTGATCCTCCAACCATGTCTTTGAAGAAACAACACAAGTTGATTTGTATGAGATTCTGCAGAATGTGAAGACTGAGCAAGTACCAAGATGTCATCCAAATAAGGAAATACCGCAATACCCTGTTCTCTGATTACAGAGAGAAGGGCACAGAGAACCTTCGAAAAGATTCTTGGCGCTGTTGCTAGACCAAATGGAAGAGCAACAAATTGGTAATGCTTGTCTAGAAAAGAGAATCTCAGGAACTGAAAGTGATCTGGATGAATTGGAATATGCAGGTATGCATCCTGTAAATCTATTGTAGACATATAATGCCCTTGCTGAACAAAAGGCAGAATAGTTCTTATAGTTACCATCTTGAATGTTGGTATCCTTACATAACGATTCAATATTTTTAGATCCAGAACCGGTCTGAAAGAATTGACTTTCTTTGGTACGATGAATAGATTTAAATAAAACCCCAGACCCTGTTCCAGAACTGGAACTGGTATAATTACCCCAACTAACTCTAGGTCTGAAACACATTTCAGAAACGCCTGAGCTTTTACTGGATTGACTGGAACGCATGAGAGAAAGAATCTTCTCACAGGTGGTCTTACTTTGAAACCTATTCTGTACCCTTGTGAAACAAGGTTCTGAATCCAAAGATTGTGAACCGAATTGATCCAAACATCTTTGAAAAATCGCAACCTGCCCCCTACCAGCTGTGCTGGAATGAGGGCCGCACCTTCATGCGGATTTAGGGGCTGGTTTTGACTTTCTGGAAGGCTTAGATTTATTCCAGATTGGATTAGGTTTCTAACCGGAAACCGTTCCTTTAGGGGAAGGATCGGGCTTCTGCTCCTTCTGACGAAAGGAACAAAAACGATTAGCAGCCCTGTAATTACCTTTAGATTTATTTATTTTTTCCACCAGTAACAGTTGAAATTATAGAATCCAACTGAGAACCAAACAATTTATTACCTTGGAAAGAGAGAGAAAGCAAAGTTGATTTAGAACTCATATCTACATTACAGGATTTAAGCCATAAAGCTCGTCTAGCTAAAATAGCTAAAGACATATATCGGACAGCAACTCTAATGATATCAAAAATGGCATCACAGACAAAATTATTAGCGTGTTGAAGAAGTTTAACAATGCTATAAGTGTTATGATCTGTTACTTGTTGCGCTAAAGTCTCCAACCAAAAAGTTGAAGCCGCAGCAACATCAGCCAAAGAGATAGCAGGTCTAAGTAGATTACCTGAATATAAATAAGCTTTTCTCAAAAAAGATTCAATTTTCCTATCTAAAGGATCTTTAAACTAAGTGCTATCTGCCGTAGGAATAGCAGTACGTTTGGCAAGAGTAGAGATAGCCCCATCGACTTTAGGGATTTTATCCCAAAATTCCAGTCTATCAGATGGCACAGGGTACAATTTCTTAAACCTTGGAGAAGGAGTAAATGAAGTACCCAGACTATCCCATTCCCTAGCAATCACATCTGAGATAGCATCAGGAACGGGAAAAACTTCCGGAATTAACACATGAGGTTTATAAACCGAATTTAAACGTTTAGTAGTTCTAGAATCAAGAGGACTGGACTCCTCCATATCTAGAGCAATCAAAACTTCTTTAAGCAATGAACGAATAAACTCCATTTTAAATAAATATGAACATTTATCAGAATCAATATCTATAGTAGAATCTTCCGAACCGGAAAAAACCTCATCAGAAACAGATAAGTCAGAAAGATGGTGGTCACCTAAAAATTCATCAGAAAAATGAGAAATTTTGAAAGACCTTTTACGTTTATTGGAAGGAGGAATAACAGACAGAGCCTTCTTAATAGAATTAGAAACAAATTCTTTAACATTAACAGGAACATCCTGAACAACAGATGTTGAAGGAACAACAACAGGTAAAGGATTATTACTAATAGAAACAGAATCCGCTTTGGAAAGTTTATCATGACAGCTTTCACAAACCACAGCTGGGGGAACAGATACCACAAGTTTACAACATATACACTTAACTTTGGTAGGTCCAGCATCAGGCAGCGTCTGTTCATTAGAGGATTTAGATCCGGGGTCAGGATGAGACATCTTGCAATATGTAATAAAAAGAAAAAACATATAAAGCAAAATTATCAAATTCCTTAAAAGCCAGTTTCAGGAATGGGAAAGAATGCCAAAATAATAAGCTTCTGGAAACCAGAAGTCATGATAAAAAAATGTTTAAATAAAGTGAGAAAAAGATACGCCCACATTTTTTTGGCGCAAAAAAATGTCTGAATACGCATGCGTAACAGAAACAACTTCCGGTGAAACGTCACCGGAAATGACAATTTTTTGCGCCAAAAAAAGTATGCGCCAAAAATGACGTAAAAAGAAACATTTTCTGCCCCCGCGAGCCTAACAGCACACGGGAAAAAATGGTCAAATGAAAATTTTTCAAGGTAAGAAAAAATAAAGTAATGCATTATCCCAATAATGAAACTGACCGTCTGTATAGAAAAGGAATACTGAAAACCCTGAATCAAGGCAAATATAAGTTTATAGACATATATTTAGAACTTTACAAATAAAGTGCCCAACCATTAGCGCAGAGTGTCACAAATAATAAGATTTACTTACCCCAGGACACTCCTCTACATGTAGTAGATAGCCAAACCAGTACTGAAACGAGAATCAGTAGAGGTAAAGGTATATAGAGTATATCGTCGATCTGAAAAGGGAGGTAGGAGAAGAAATCTCTACGACCGATAACAGAGAACCTATGAAATTGATCCCCTAGAGGTAGACCATTGTATTCGAATAGGCAATACTCTCTTCACATCTCTCTGACATTCACTGCAGAGGAAAACCGGGCTTCAACCTGTTGCGAAGCGCATATCAACGAAGAATCTTAAGCACAAACTTACTTCACCACCTCCATGGAAGGCAAAGTTTGTAAAACTGAATTGTGGGTGTGGTGAGGGGTGTATTTATAGGCATTTTAAGGTTTGGGAAACTTTGCCCCTCCTGGTAGGAATGTATATCCCATACGTCACTAGCTCATGGACTCTTGCTAATTACATGAAAGAAAGAGCGGCTGCACAGACAAGGAGCTCCGGCTCAAAGCATTATATAAAGTTGATAACTGAGGGTGCAGCCTAATTCAAGGATCCTAAGTGACAAGATTAGGTGTGGGAGGTCTAGGAGGCACGGTCAGATAACCCGGGAGCCAGGTGAAGTGGCCGATAAAGAGATTCTCACCTGGGATGCAGCCTGGGGCCTATCTGTAGCTTAGAGCCTAGGAAGGAGTATGTGGTGCGCCAGCTACCGGAGCACAGGGTCTGAGCTCTACGCTAGATACAGCATCACACATCAGTGCTGGATGGTGGATGAACATTTCTTATTCTCTATGGCATCTATGGAGCAAATTTCAGAGGAAAAAGCACTGGATCGCCGCATCGAAACACTACTCATCCCTCCTGATACCAAGCATCAAGACCCGACTCCCTCCCCACATGGCCAAGACATAGCCCCTGAGATCAAAATGCGAGTGTTGTGCCGGGGTCCAGGCTGACGCCATTACTTACCTTTGGTGCCCCTCAATGCGTATAGCAATCTGGCCCCTGCGTGAGTTTGAGAGTGGAATAAAGGAGCAGGAATACCTGTCTATTGTTTCTCCGTCAGGACTACAGATGATGTCCTCTTCATTTCAGACCACAAAGCGAATAATAGCTCCTGGGGGGCTGTGTGAGATCCGGAGGGGGTCTGCCTCTTCAGAGTTCTGGTTGCGCGCATTTGGTCGGATGGAGCCCCTACAGATGTCCCCAGGGATTTTGTCCGCTGGATGTGCCATACAGCTGCTGGTGCGGGTATGCAGATTGGGTGTTGGATGACATTTTGGTTGATTCTGTTGGGGTTGGAAGCTCTTAACTGAGAAACCCTGTGACTTTATCATAGCACCATTCCCAACAACCAGTAACTTTTGCGCTCTCTAAACTGTCTGATGACTTAATACAGGCCTTGTTCCTACCAACTTATCGAGACTCATATATATTTTTCTATATTTGCATATGTAGGTTCTATTGGGCCCCTATTTGTAGTGCTGAATTTATATCTATGCTCTTTCCAACTTATGCTATGTATATAGGTGATGCCTACGCTACAAGTGTTGCCTCAACAGTTGGGCTTCTTATGTCTATGCACGCATTCTTGCACCCAAAGTAAAAGTAAATTTATTAGTATTGTTGCCTAAACATCGTGTTCACATAAGCTTTCCCAAGAGTTATCTAAATAGGCATTCTTCATTATAAACACAGTCTTTATTTGTTGCCTTGGAGCACCCTCCTAGCTGGTATGTTGGAGTACTTAGTTTCTATTATGGTTCAGCAGGGAGAGCTTAATAGTTTACACCATAGGTGTATGTCTCCTCCTCACCCATAACTCATTAATTTACACGGATTTGCTTTGTCAGCGGCCGAGATAGGGCGATCTGTCCAGACTCTTTTTGTCTTCTAAGGAGGTGAAGGAATTTATATTAATAAGCATGCCTCCCTCCCCTATATTGATGCAGGGGATCTTTAATCTTGACTGTGTCATGCCCCACGGCATGAACAAGTTCAATAATTATTGGGTATATTTATAGATGTAATAGATCATGTTAGAATAACAGAGTGCATCAGTGTCACTATAATTAACCTGTCATGATAAGCAATTCTCTAGTGATACTTGCTACAGTGGTGATACAAAATAAATTATTAAATCTAGGAAATATTTTAATATAACCTAATCCCTAATGTATCTACCTTCCTATTGGTGAATAGAACGTTTTATTAGGTCAGAACCATTTTTTTATCTATCTTACAAATTATAGCCTATAACAAATTAAGTTTTCTAACCACTAATTATAGCTACTCACTGACTAGCATAACGGATATTCAATACAATGGGGTAAATGAACTCAACAGTTAAATGTGACATCAGCAGCTGAATAACAGGACCTCTTAGTCAAACAACTTAAAATAGGTTAATCAACAGCAAATTTTCAGCGCTGTATTATCATAATATAACGGTCAATAACAAAAAGCAATTAATCTTACTGAGATTGTTAATACCCGAGGTTAACCTAATATTATACTTCCTATGTTCACTGTAAGTAAGACACACATAAGATTGTGATCTTGGCGATGTTTATTTATCATAATAGAGCATGGAATCTGACATTTACTGATAACATATGTTATACAGCATAATAGATTGTATAAATCATAGGCAGCGTAGCCACTATGGAGTATACACATTACATAGATTATTACCCAATCAAAGGGAAGCAGCCTCCCATTCACACAATAGAGACCCAATCGCTGTTAATGAAACAAATATAGGCATAACACAACACTCCCATTGATAGGTTTGGGGGAGTGTGAGGTATACGCTGCTATGATTGGTCAGACAAGAGTGTTAATGGGTTTAAAAGGTAGCAGCCCGATCGGCCTCGGCTTGTTCATTTATTCAGTCATTTAACATTGAGAAAGGCCAGGTAACGGACGAAACGCGTTTGTTTATTTTAAATACTGTGTTAGTCACTCCTGTCACCTGAAGCCGATGCTTCCTGTTATCGGCCAGGAAACAGGGGAGTGACTCACGGCTCTGCACAGTTTGTTGGTTGTGATTTTTTATAGTTAGGGCTTAGTATCCCTTATTTTAACATAGTATTGATTAAAGTTATACTTTAACATTGTTTACCCAGCGGTAAGAATGTGTGCTAAGCCCCTGTCTTTATCTTTCTCTTTATCTTTAGTGATTGGAGCATACACATGTATGGCTGCTTCTCATTTGTAAACAACCGGTATTCTAACCTGCAGTGGAAGAAAAGAACAACTTTTTTAAATACTGTGTTAGTCACTCCTGTCACCTGAAGCCGATGCTTCCTGTTATCGGCCAGGAAACAGGGGAGTGACTCACGGCTCTGCACAGTTTGTTGGTTGTGATTTTTTATAGTTAGGGCTTAGTATCCCTTATTTTAACATAGTATTGATTAAAGTTATACTTTAACATTGTTTACCCAGCGGTAAGAATGTGTGCTATCTAAGCCCCTGTCTTTATCTTTCTCTTTAGTGATTGGAGCATACACATGTATGGCTGCTTCTCATTTGTAAACAACCGGTATTCTAACCTGCAGTGGAAGAAAAGAACAACTTTGCCTATACATTTGGAATGGTTACACTTATAAAAAAAAGAAAAAAATGGTCTAATCAAATAAAGCATTTTATTGTTACCCAAAATTTTACTTTAAGGACAATTCAGATTTATATAAAAAACAAGTAACACTGAAAAACAAACACCTGGTTTGATTACTTGTTACTATCGAGTCAAATATCTTGCTATGAATTACAAGGCACATTAAACACTTTTAGCTTTTGTGTTAAGTCCCATACTCACTAGAAAGGCCAACTTAGGTTTTCAAAATGCTGCAGTCTGCCTAACCAGCTATTTAACCCTTTCATGACATAGGCAATTGTCCAAGTTCTGAATGTAAACAAAACCTAGAATTTCAGCTATATGTCTGTTCAACCATAATTTACCCCTTTCACATTAAGTGCAGCCACACTAATTATATATTGTTTTTTTGAGGACAGATAGGCCTTTTTTTAGCATCAAATATTTGTTTCTAAACTATAATTTCCTATGAAAAAAGTAAGTGTGAGAAATTAAGAAATGTTATGTTTGCCAAACAATTTTATTATGAACATCATCATCCTGATATATATTACTGCAATAAAACACCCATGTGTGTTCAGCGATGTCCCATGAGTATAACTATACGCCCCATGTACAGATTTCTGAGATTTCTGGAATTTACAGGGCCCAACATAGGGCCTCCTACCCATTTCATTAGAAATTTGGCACATTCATTTTCTGGGCTTAAGTCACCTTTCATACCTTATAGCAGTCCAGACATGAAAATTACCCCATCATGGCATACCATTTACAAAAGTAGACACCGCAGGGTATTCCAAAAGGGACATGTCTTTTTGTAAAGCACCTTAGGCACAACACCTGGCCAAATGTAGTGGTCATATTTTTTGTATGTGTTTATTACACTAACACTGCACTTTGGCTGTTTCTGTCATCAACCTTCTATGTTTTGCTGATATAAAAAACACATATTTGTGTTTGGCAATGTCCTACGTGTACAACAGCACCCCCCCATGTACAGGTTTTATGGGGTTTATAGAAGTTACAGGGCCAAATATGGGGTCTGCCCATTTCAGTCTTTATGTGTGTAAATTTGGCACCTTAATTTTCTGGGCCTATGTCCTCTGAGACATTATAGCAGCCCAGGAATGAAAATTACCCCATCATGGCATACCATTTACAAAAGTAGACACTGCAGGGTATTCCAAAAGGGCCACAACACCTGACCAAATGTAGTGGTCATATTTTTTGTATGCGTTTTATATTTTGCTGCTATAAAAACACACATATTTGTGTTTGGCAATGTCCTACGAGTACAACAGTACCCCCTATGTAAAGGTTTTATGGGGTTTATAGAAGTTCAGAAGTTACAGGGCAAAATATGGGGTCTGACCATTTACATGGAAATTTGGCACATTGATTTTCTGGACCTATGTTGCCTTTGAGACAGTATGGCAGCCCAGGAAGGAAAATACCCCATCATGGCATATTACTTGCAAAAGTAGACAACCCAGGGTATTGAAAAAGGACCATGTTTAGTATTTTTTTGTAGCCACAGCACCTGGTCAAATTTAGTGGTCATATATTTTTATTTAGGCTTTTTTCACACAAACACTGCCTTTTTTCTATTTGGATCTTCAGCCTTATATGTTTTACTGCTATAATACACCCATACTTGTGTTCAGTGATGTCCCATGAGTACAACAATGCCCCCCATGCACAGGTTTTATGGGGTTTCAGGAAGTTACAGGCCCAATATAGGGTCTGCTCAGTTACATGGAAATTTGGAACATTGATTTTCTGGACCTATGTTGCCTTTGAGACAGTATGGCAGCCCAGGAATGAAAATTACCCCCCTCATGACATACCATTTGCAACAGTGGATAACTCAGGATATTCTAAAAGGACTATTTTAGTTGTATAACTTATCATGGCCTTAGAGTGGATGGGCTTAACATATAAAGGGGCAGGACAAGGTCAGGGGATTTATGAAGTTAGGAATACAGAATAATAAAATCAAATAAATAAGAAACACATACAGATTGCTTTCAAATTAAAAGTTTAACTCTGTGTGATATATTCGAAAGCAATTAGTGATACAGAGGCCAGGTAGAGAGGGGCAGTCAGGGCAATGGTAACTAGAATCCTTCCTCACTCCTTTTTTTATAGCAGACTCTGCATTTTCTCTGGGGTGTTCTTTTGCAGGCAGAGGGGGGATCCTAGTGGGAGCCACAGGCCACGGTTTCAAAATAAAATAGCTCTGTACTGGTGTAAAAGCCACAAATGGTACCCTTTATTTAGCAGGGGTAGTAGGAGATCCCACACAGTTTTCCCACTTGTGCCAACTGAATCTGGGCAGCCAGGTGGATCCAAGTGGCTATCTTTACCCTGGTAGATGCGAAATACCCGGGTATACCCAGTACTGCATTCAAAGAGTTTATAAAATTTTACCCCATAGCGGGACCTCTTGGATGGTATATATTGCTTGAAAAACATAAATTATGCTTACCTGATAATTTAATTTCCATCTGTATGGGAAGAGTCCACAGCTGCATTCCTTACTTGTGGGAAACATATACCCAAGCTCAAGAGTACACGGAATGCTAACGGGAGGGAAAAAAAAGAGAGACTGACCCTAATCTGAGGGCACCCCAGCCTGCAAAACCCTTCTCCCGAAGGCTGCTTCAGCAGAAGCGAAAACATCAAACTTGTAAAATTTTGGGGAAATTATGTAAGGAGAACCAGATAGCCACCTTACAAATATGATCCATAGAGGCCTCATTTTTGAAGGACCAAGAGGAACCACTGCTCTCGTAGAATGAGCCGTAATCCTCAGAGGCGGCTTATGTCCCGACGTTTCTATGCTAAATGGATGACACTCCTCAGACAAAAAGATAAAGAAGTTGAAGAGGCCCTCTGACCCTTACGCTTCCTGGAAAAGAGAACGAACAGAGAAAGAGGTTTGTCTATATTCCTTTGTGGCCCGAAGATAGAACTTCAAGGCACAAAACACATCCAGAAATATGTTGTAAATGTTCCTTCGACGAAGGAGGATTAGGACATAAGAAAGGAACCACAATCTCTTGATTGATGTTGCGAATTGACACAACCTTAGGAAGAAAACCTAACTTGGTTCGTAGAACAGCCTTATCAGCATGAAACACCATATAAGGAGGGTCGCATTTCAAGGCAGCAATCTCATAGACTCTGCACGCAGTAGCAATAGCTAGTAGAAAAATAACCTTTCAAGACAACAATTTAATGTCTACTTCATGCATAGGCTCCAACGGAGCTCGTTGCAAAACCTTAAGAACAAGATTTAAACTCCAAGGAGGAGCCTTAGATCTAAACACAGGTCTGATCCAAGCAAAGCCTTAACAATTGGCTGCACATCTGGAAGCTCTGCAAACCTCTTGTGCAGTAATACAGAGAGGGCCGAAAACTGTCCCTTTAGGGGACTTGCAGAAAAGTCCTTCTCCAGTTCATCCTGGAAAACAGAATAAATAGGTCCTCCACATCTTATGATAGATGCGATGAGCAACCAGCTTACAAGCTTTAATGAGAGTAAAAATAACTCTCTCAGAAAACCCTCTCTTGGCTAGGACTAAGCGTTCAATCTCCACGCAGTCAGCCTCAGAGAATCTAGACATTGATGAACAAAGAGACCTTGGTCAGCAGATCTCTGCAACAAGGTAACTTCCACGGAGGAGATGATGACATTCCCACTAGATCCGCGAACCCATATCCTTCGTGGCCAAGATGAAGCAGTCAGTATCACTGACGCCTGCTTGACTCGAGCCACTACACTAGGAAGTAGTGGTAACGGTCGGAAAGGATAAATTAGATTGAACCTCCAAGGCACCGCTAATGCATCTGTTAGCTCCACATGAAGATCCCTGTACCTTGACCCCTATCTTGGTATTGAGACGTTATAAGATCTTTCTTTTGCAAATCTCTGCAAACACTCGGGATGGAGAGACCATTCTATCGGATGAAAGGATTGTCTGCTGAGGAAATCCGCTTCCCAGTTGTCCACACCCGGAATGTGGATCGCTAACAGCGAACAAATGCGGGTCTCCCCCACACCAGCTTCTCGTTCCCCCCGGATGGTTGATGTAAGCTACCAAGGATATATTGTTTGATTGGAATCTGATTAACTGGGACAAACCCAGCAGAGGCCAAGCCTTCAGAGCATTGCATATTGCCTGAAGATCCAAAATGAGATCAGGAGCTTTACCTCCTGAGACCAGATGCCCTGTGATTCCTGGCACCACAAATGGCTCCACATCCTGACAGACTCGCAACCGCAGTCACATCACCCAGGATGGTCTTGAGATGGACGTCCCTCAGGACAAGTGATCTGGACAAAACCACCAAGATAGTGATTCTCCCGATTGGTTGGCCAGAGAAATCTGTTGAGACGGATCCGAATGATCGCCGTTCCACTAGTTCAGCATGCGCAGTTGCAACAGTCTGAGGTGAAACCTGGCAAAGGAAATTATGTCCAAGCTGGACACCATGAGACCAATCACCTCCATACACCGAGCCACAGATGGCCTTAAGGTGATCTGGAGGGCAAGACATGTTGAAACTAGCTTGCAACGTCTCTGGTCTGTTAGAAATATTCTCATGTCTATGGAGACTATTATAGTACCTGAGAATTCTAACCTGGTACTTGATACAAGAGAACTCTCTCTAGATTATCTATCATCCATGGGATCGAAGAAGACAGAGGAGATATTTTCCGAATGGTCCACTCTTCGAAAAATTTCTTTAGCTAGACTAAACAGAAGAGCAATAAACTGGAAGTGCTGGTCCAGGAATCTATCGTGGTCATGAACTACCCCTCTCAAATGAGGGGAAGAATGGACCTTATTGTCTCCATCTTAAACGAGGGGACATTTAAAAACCAGCTTAAGCACTTTAAGGTCCAGAATCGGACGGAAAGTTCCCTCCTTCTTAGAGACCACGAAAAGGTTTGAATAGAATACCAAACCTCTCACTGCGATAGGCATAGGGACAATAACTCCTAGAGGACAGATCCTGTACACACCCCAGAAAGGCTTCCCTCCTTTCTGGTCAGGAAGACAGGAGGAATGTGCCCTCGGGTGGCTGAGACTAAAAACCCTGAGCTATGACCTCCAGGACCCATGGATCCTGCACGTCCCTGAACCAAGCGACTGAAAAGAGCGACATTCTGCCCCCTACACGATCCAGAAGAGGACCTGGGACCACCCATTCATGCCAACGTAGACTTGGTGGGCTACTTGCTCTGCTTGGATTTATTCCAGGACTGAGCCGGCTTTCAAGAGCTCTTGGTTTTCTCTGGCATTGCGGAGGACTGCTGGCATGGGCTTTATCAGAACGAAAAGAACAAAAATCATCCCTTAGATTAGTTCATATAATCTTGCGGTAGGAGGGCACGCTTGCCCCCTGTGACGTGGAGATAATTGAGTCCAGGCCTGAACCAGACAAAATCATTCCCTTAAAGGGAGGGAAGATGTCTAGACATAGAAGTCATATCCACAGACCATGACTTCAGCCAGAGCCCGATGGGCCTGAACAGAAAAAGCTGAAGCCATAGTATCCAAGCGAATAAACTGCCTAATAGCAGTACAGATAAAAGAATAAACAACCCATAAGGCCGTAAATCTTTTCTGAGTAACGTCGAGGGGATCCTCCACCCCGATCAAATACCATAAGCAGTCACACCAGAAGGTAGTCTCTCCAGTAACCGCGGCAACAGCTGCCGCCGGTTGAAAGAAATATCCTGTATGTTGAAACATCTTTCTTAACAGAGTTTCCATCTTTTATCTATGATGAGCTCTTCAAACGAAGAAATGTCCTCATTTACGTTTAGCAAGGGTGAAGATAACGCCATCCCATTTAGGGACGGAACCTCACAACTCCATTGAGAGTCCAGGACCGGGGACAATTTGTTAAAGGGAGAAGAAGGAGAAAATCCTGTCCCATTCATTCTTAATAATGTTTGCCATCTAACAGGAGCAGGGAAGGATAAGATACCACCCCGTCCTCAAACTCTATCCAATTTAGGAATCAAAGGTTCATCAGGCAATTTGGCCTCTGGAACCTCTGAATTCGCCAAAAACTTCCTTTAGAAGAAAGCGCAAATTCCTAAACTAAAGTCTGGTTCTGGTTTAGAGGCAGACCCAGAATGTTCATACTCTTAAGTCTCAGAAAGAACTTCATCTTCGGATAACCCTCAGTTAAATCCAATAAATTATCTGATGTACTCTGGAAAGGAGTGCAATATGTAACCTTTCGCTTGCGTTAAAGGCCGCAGACACCGCCGTCTGAACTGCGCAGTAACGTCTGGTGAAAAAAAGGCCCCCTCCAGATGGAAGATCAGCAGTGCTACAGGAAAACTGCATGTGTAGAGATATAAGAATGTAGGGTACGCACCACACTGGACGACAACTCCTCAGAGGTGGACGGCTCCGTGGTATCGAACATGTTCGATATTATCACATTATCAAGGCATATGGAACATATATGAGAAGGCGGAACTAAGGCCTACTGACCATATAAACAGGAATTACTCATTAGGAATAGAGGGAGTGTCCTCTAAAGTAACAGAATGCTCCATCACTAATGTAATAACCGGAGAAATAAAACATCTTATTTTATTCAAAAAAACAGAACCCTTATACTCCAATGGCTGGGGCACTCACCCCCTCGTATGACCCAGACAGTATAGAGATTTATAACTACTCTCTGATAGACACCCAGTCAGGAAAAAGGGATGAATCACATGATGCACAATGCAGGACCATCCCTGCTATAAGAAAGCGCGCCAAGCTTGTAAGCTGCATGGCTCTCAAAGTGAAACCTGTATATTCCATAACAGCCTATAAGCCCATAACATCTCACACATATGTATAAAATATGAAACGATCTTACCAGAATCTACGCCGTGGAACAGGAACACAGTCCTTCAAGTGTGACAGATAGTAGCATCGCTTCTAACATGGACTGAAGAAAGCAGGCAGCGAAACTAGTCAACGCTGATTGCTTATGGAGCTGTTAATATGAGTCAGTATGGTTTCGCAGAAAGACTCTCACTGCATCTCCGGACTCTAACTTTCATCTATGCTCTCAATGAGAGGCTGACAGGACTACTTAAAACTCCAGTCCCATCTCAAAGAGTACTACCCTCCATAAGAGACTACTCCAAAATCTTCTCACACTTCTCTGCCAACCTCCTGTGATGAAAGGCAAAGAATGACTGGGGTTATGAGGAAGTGGCGGAGGTATTTAAGCCTTTGGCTGGGGTGTCTTTGCCTCCTCCTGGTGGCCAGGTTCAGTATTTCCCATAAGGAATACAGCTGTGGACTCTCCCCATATCAAGATGAAAAGCAATCTCCCCTTAAATGTCATGAGGGACTTATCTATGCAAATGTCCTGCTCAGGGATGTAAACTTCTTTACATTTTTGGGACAGGTGGTTTATCAGGGGCCTCATTTTATATAACCTGTCAAGCAGGGGGGTCATTTCTGGGGGGGCACTGGGCATTATCATTAAAATGGAGAAACCGCAGCAACTGTTCATATCTGTCCCTCTTCATAACCCCTGGAAAAAGAGGGGTAGCCAGGAAGGGGTTCTGGCTCCAGTATGAATGTATGCTGGGTTTCTTCAAAATCCCCATTACTAATGTCAGGGCCCAAAACTTTTTAATCTCAGGTATGTCAGTGGGGTGCCAGGTATTTTTTCTGACATACTGAGATTGTGGATTTTTTGACAGATACTGGCAGGCATATAAATTTGTTTGAGCAACTATATGCTCAAACATGGTATCCGTCAGAATCAGGGAGAGATAGTTTATTGGCTCACATACTGGAACATCAGTTGTGATGCCAGGAGTCTCTGTAAATTCAGGCATTTCTGGGGCAGTTAAATTTGGGGGTAGCCAATTTTGGTCATTTGTGCGACGCCTCCTTTTAGGTGGCGAGCAGGGAGCACCAGCATTAGATGAATCACTCAGGGGCTCTATATCTGATTCCGTAAGGGTTTTGCTGTCAGACAGAGCAGAGAGGGTTTAACTACCTGAATCTTCGGGAAGAATGGCATAAGCCTCTTCTGCTGAATAGCGTGCCATAAGGGATTTTTTTGTATACCAATTCCCACTTCACCACCACCAATTCCCACTTCACCTCCCCCAAAAACCCACTAAACCACCCCAATTACCACCGAGTTTTTTTTTTTTTTTTTTTTTTTTTATTTATAAAACTAAAAAAGCACTGGGAAGGGCGGTGATTGGGAACAGCCGGGAAGGGGTTAACAGTAACTAAAGATCCCCACAAATAAACTTTTGGGCACTGATCACTGATCACTGATATTAGGCTGATCACAGTAGCAGCTCAGTGATCAGCAGTAAAAAAAATATAATATATATATTTATAACCCCCACAAATAAAACCCCCAAAGCTTTTGATCAGCACTGATCAAAGCCCTAACAGGCTAACCACAGTTATATTAGGCTGATCACAGTAGCAGCTCTGTGATCAGCAGCAAAAAAATATAAAAAAAAATTATTTCTATCTTGTATGCAGCACACAACAACGCTAATCTGCCTTCCTCTCTCCTTCAGATCGCAGTGAGGAAAAAGAGGAAGCGGATACACTTGTAACAGCCAATGATTCCACTCATTGGTTGTTACAGTGTTACAGGGGACCATCGTTACACCCCCTGCATGCTGACTGGATCCTGGGAAAGTGTCTAAGGTGCTAGGCACGTCCCCCAACCGGATCCATTACGGAGGAGACAACGGAGGGGACATAGGAGGTAGAAACCGCTAAGACGTTCTATTCTGTCCTAATGGTACTAAAGCCCAGTGCAATTAGGACGGAATAGAACGCCGTAATGGCGTTAAAAACATAATTTATGCTTACCTGATAAATTTATTTCTCTTGTAGTGTATCCAGTCCACGGATCATCCATTACTTATGGGATATTCTCTTTCCCAACAGGAAGTTGCAAGAGTTCACCCACAGCAGAGCTGCTATATAGCTCCTCCCCTTAACTGCCATATCCAGTCATTCGACCGAAAACATGCAGAGAAAGGAAAAACCATAGGGTGCAGTGGTGACTGTAGTTTAAATGAAAAAATCACCTGCCTTAAAATGACAGGGCGGGCCATGGACTGGATACACTACAAGAGAAATAAATTTATCAGGTAAGCATAAATTATGTTTTCTCTTGTTAAGTGTATCCAGTCCACGGATCATCCATTACTTATGGGATACCAATACCAAAGCTAAAGTACACGGATGAAGGGAGGGACAAGGCAGGAACTTAAACGGAAGAGACCACTGCCTGAAAAAAAAATCCTTTCTCCCAAAAATAGCATCCAAAGAAGCAAAGTATGAAGTGTAGACCAAGACGCCGTCTTGTAAATCTGTTCAACAGAAGCCTCATTTTAAAAAAGGCCCAAGTGAAAGCCACAGCTCTAGTAGAATGAGCTGTAATCTCTTCAGGAGTCTGCTGTCCAGCAGTCTCCTAAGCTAAACGAATTATGCTTTTAACCAAAAAGAAAGAAAGAGGTAGCTGAAGTCTTTTGACCTCTCCTCTGTCCAGAGAGGACAACAAACCAAGTAAATGTTTGATGAAAATCTAAAGTAGCTTGTAAGTAAAACTTTAAAGCACGAACCACGTCCAAATTGTGTAAAAGACGTTCCATCTTTGAAGAAGGATTACAATACAAGAATGGAACAACACTCTCTTGAGTGATAATCTTGTTGGATACCCCTTAGGTAAAAAACCCGGTCTAGATACACAGGACTACCTTATCCGTACGGAGGACCAGATAAGGAGAATCACATCGTGAAGCAGATAACTCGGAGACTCTATAAGCCGAGGAAATATCTACCAAAAAGAAACATTCCATGATAAAAAGTTTGATATCTATAGAATGAAAAGGTTCACACGGAACCCCTTGAAGAAACTCAATAATCAGGTTTAAGATCCATGGCGGAGCAATAGGTTTAGACACAGGCTTGGTTCTAACCAAAGCCTGACAAAATGCCTGAACGTCTGGAGAATCTGCCAGACGCTTGTGCAGAAGAATAGACAGAGTAGGAATCTGTCATTTTAAGGAACTAGCTGACAACCCTTTTCTCAAAATCATCTTGGAGAAAAAATAGTATCCTGGGAATCCGGACTTTACTCCATGAGTAACCATTGGATTCATATCAATAAGATATTTATGCTATATCTATGATAAATTTTGCTAGTGACAGGCTTTCATGCCTGAACTAAGATATCAATGACCGACTCGGAGAAGCCATGTTTCGATAACATCAAGCATTCAGTCTCCAGGCAGTCCATCTCAGAGAAGTTTAATATAGATGGTTGAAAGGACCCTGAGGCAGAGTGTCCTGTCTCAGAAGCAGAGACCATGATGGAAAGAATGACATGTCCACCAGATCTGCATACCAGGTCCTGCGTGGCCACGCAGGCGCTGTTAAAAACACCAAAGCAGTCTCCTGCTTGATCTTGTGCAAAGACCTCCGGAGGGAATTCCCCACTTCCCCGGGAGAAAAGTCTGACGACTTTGAAAATCCACCTCCCAGTTCTCAACACCTGGGATATGGAGAGTTGATAGACAAGAGATAGTCTCTGTCCAGTGAATTATTTAAAGATTTCTAACATCGCTAGTGAACTTCTGTTCCCCTTGATGGCTGATGTAAGCCACAGTCATGATATTGTCCGTCTGAATCTGATGTACCTCAGCGTTGCTAACTGAGGCCAAGCCTGAAGAGTATGGAATATCGCTCCCAATTCCAGAATATTTATTAGGAGGGGGGTCTCCTCCTGAGTCTACTATCCCTGAATCTTCAGTGAGTCCCAGACTGTATCCCAACCTAAAAGGTTGGCATCTGTTGTAACAACTGTCCCATCTGACCTGCGGAAGGTCCTACCCTTGGACAGATGGACCCGAGATAGCCACCAGAGAAGAGAATCTCTGGCCTCTTGGTCCAGATTTAAGAAGGGGACAAATCTGTGTAATCCCCGTTCCATTGACTGAGCATGCATAGTTGCAGCGGTCTGAAATGTAGGTGTGCAAACGGTACTATGTCCCTTGCTGCTACCATTAGGCCGATTACATTCCTGTACCGAGCCACCTAAGGGCGTGGATGGAATGAAGAACACGGCAGTAATTTAGAAGCTTTGACAACCTGGACTCAGTCAGGTAAATTTTCATTTCTGCAGAATCTATCAGAGTCCCTAGGAAGGAAACCCTTGAGATTGGGGATAGAAAACTCCTTCCTTGTTCACTTTCCACCCCTGCGATCTCAGAAATGCCAGTACTACATCCGTATGAGACTTGGCATTTTGAAGTTCGACGCCTAAATAAGGGGCCACTTCTAAAGATTCTTGGGGCTGTAGTTAACCCAAAGGAAAGAGCAACAAACTGGTAATGCCTGTCTAGAAAGGCAAACCTGAAAAACGATGGTAATCCTTATGCATCGTTATGTGAGGATAAGTATCCTTCAAATCCATTGTAGTCCTCTATTGACTCTCCTGGATCCTAGTTAAGATGGTACAAATAGTTACCATTTTAAATGATGGAATTCTAAGGAATTTATTTAAGATTTTTAAATTCAAAATAGGTCTGAAGGTTCCCTCTCCTTGAGAACCAGAAACAGATTTGCGAAAAACTCTGACCCTGTTCCTGTCTTGGAACTGGATGGGTCTCGTACACAATGTAAGAATGCCTCTTTCTTTATCTGGTGTGCAGATAATTATGAAAGGTAAAATCTCCCCTATTTCGGAGGGGAAGCTTTGAAATCCAGAAGATATCTCTGGGATATAATTTCCAATGCCCAGGAATCCTAGGCATCTCTTGCCCATGCCTGGGCGAAAAAAGAAAATCTGCCCCCTACAGGATCCATTACCGGATAGGGGACCTTTCCTTCATGCTGTCTAAGATGCAGCAGCAGGCTCCTTGGCTTGCTTATCTTTGTTCCAGGTCCGGTTGTCTCCAGACCGTCATGGACTGAGCAAAAAGTACCCTCTTGATTTGCCTAAGAGGAAGTTGATGCCACACCTGCCTCGAAGTTTCGAAAGGCACGAAACAACTGTTTTGGCCCTTGATTTGGACCTGTCCTGAGGAAGGGCAAGCCCTTTTCCTCCAGTGATATTAGCAATGATCTCCTTCAAACCAGGCCCTAATAGGGTCTGTCCCCTGAAGGCAAGTTAAATAGCTTATTTATTAAAGTCACGACAGCTGACCATGAGATAAGCCATAGCGCTCTGTGCGCCAGTATAGTAAAAACAGAATTCTTAGCCGTTAGTTTAGTCAAATGAACAAAGGCATCAGAAACAAAGGAATTGGCTAGCTTAAGTGCTCTTAGCTTGACAAGTATATTCATCAATGGAGTCGCTAACTGTAAAGCCTCATCCAGAGACTCCAACCAGAACGCCGCAGCAGCAGTGACAGGAGCAATGCATGCAAGGGCTGCAGGATAAAACCTTGTTGAATAAACATTTTCCTAAGGTAACCCTCTAATTTTTTATCCATTGGTTCTAAAAAAAAAAAGCACAACTGTCCTCGACAGGGATAGTGGTACGCTTAGCTAGAGTAGAAACTCTTCTCTCCACCTTAGGGACCGTCTGCCATAAGTCCCCTGTGGTGGCATCTGTTAGAAACATTTTTCTAAAAATAGGAGGGGAAGAGAACGGCACACCTGGTCTATCCCATTCCTTATTAATAATTTCTGTAAACCTCTTTAGGTATTGGAAAAAACATCAGTACACACCGGCACTGCATAGTATCTATTCAGTCTACACAATTTCTCTAGCACTGTGATTGTAACACAGTCATTCAGAGCTGCTAAAAACTCCCTGAGTAACAAGTAGAGGATCTTAAGCATACATTTTAAATGTAGAAATATCGGAATCAGGATAAATCATCTCCCCTGAGTCAAAAATATCACCCACAGACTGAAGCTCCCCTCAGCTTCTGCATATTGTGAGGCAGTATCAGACATGGTTCTTGACGCATCTGTATGCTCTGTATCTACCCCCAGAGCTATCTTGCTTTCCTTTAATTTCAGGTAGTCTGACTAATACCGCTGCCAGAGTATTATTCATAACTTTCGCCATGTCTTGTAAAATAAAAGCTATAAGCGCCCTTGATGTACTAGGCGCCATTTGAGCGTGAGTCCTTGGAGCGGGAGTCGAAGAGTCTGACACGTGGGGAGAGTTAGTCGGCATAACTTCCCCCTTGACAGAATCCTCTGGTAAAATAGACGCTATGGGCGCCCTTGGTGTACGTGGCGCCATTTGAGCGTGAGTCCCTAAAGCGGGAGTCAAAGGGTCTGACACGTGGGGAGAGTTAGTCGGCATAACTTCCCCCTCGACAGAATCCTCTGGTGATAATGTGTTTAAAGACAAAAAATTATCTTTATTGCTTAACATGAAATCAGTACATCTGGTACACATTCTAAGATGGGGTTCCACCATGGCTTTTAAACATAATGAACACAGAGCTTCCTCTATGTCAGACATGTTAGAACAGACTAATAATGAGACTAGTAAGCTTGGAAAACACTTTAAATCAAGTTAACAAGCAAATATAAAAAACGTTACTGTGCCTTTAAGAGAAACAAATTTTGTCAAAATTTGAAAAACAGTGAAAAAAAGGCAGTAAATCAAACGAAATTTTTACAGTATATGTAATAAGTTAACAGAGCATTGCACCCACTTGCAAATGGATGATTAACCCCTTAATGCAAAAAACAGATAAAAAAAACGACAGACGTTTTTTAACAGACACAACAAAACTGCCACAGCTGAGCTGTGGATTACCTTCCCTATAAACGATTTTGGAAGTCTTTTTAGCCCTTTAGAGATGTCCTGTAGCATTCATGGGACTGCTGAGGGAATCTGGATGATTCATTTTGTAAATTTAACTGCGCAAAAAAGCGCTAAATTAGGCCCCTCCCACTCATATTAACCCCAATAAGTTTTATCACCAAACATATGTCAAAAAACGATTAAACATGCCAGCAAACGTTTTAAAACACATTTTTATATGAGTATATATCTCTATTAATAAGCCTAATACCAGTCGCTCTCACTGCATTTAAGGCTTTACTTACATTACTTCGGTATCAGCAGCATTTTCTTAGTCAATTCCATTCCTTAGAAAAATATTTTACTGCACATACCTTATTTGCAGGAAAACCTGCACGCCATTCCCTCTCTGAAGTTACCTCACTCCTCAGAATGTGTGAGAACAGCAAGTGGATCTTAGTTACTTCTGCTAAGATCATAGGAAACGCAGGCAGATTCTTCTTCCAAATACTGCCTGAGAAAAAACAGCACACTCCGGTGCCATTTAAAAATAACAAACTTTTGATTGAAGAAATAAACTAAGTATAAAACACCACAGTCCTCTCACGACCTCCATCTATGTTGAGGGTTGCAAGAGAATGACTGGGTATGGCAGTTAAGGGGAGAAGCTATATAGCAGCTCTGCTGTGGGTGAACTCTTGCAACTTCCTGTTGGGAAGGAGAATATCCCATAAGTAATGGATGATCCGTGGACTAGATACACTTAACAAGAGAAAGGTTAATTTGCAGCACTGGCAGGTTAAATAATGTTTTTTTTTTGTTTGTTTATTTGTTTTTTATTGGCCTCTTTAGTGAGTTTGTGACAAAAGGACAATTTGACCATTGTTACCCAAAAGCAAACGGTGTTCAATGCCCTTTTAAAGCAGAAATTGTAATTCTGAAAAATTAACAAACCTAGGCCTAGATTTGGAGTTTGGCGTTAGCCGTGAAAACCAGCGTTAGAGGCTCCTAACGGTGGTTTTAGGCTAACTCTGGTATTTGGAGTAACTCAAAAAAGGGTCTAACGCTCACTTTTCAGCCGCGACTTTTCCATACCGCAGATCCCCTTACGTAAATTGCGTATCCTATCTTTTCAATGGGATTTTTCTAACTCCGGTATTTAGAGTCGTGGCTGAAGTGAGCGTTAGAACTCTAACGACAAAACTCCAGCCGCAGGAAAAAAGTCAGTAGTTAAGAGCTTTCTGGGCTAACGCCGGTTCATAAAGCTCTTAACTACTGTACTCTAAAGTACACTAACACCCATAAACTACCTATGTACCCCTAAACCGAGGTCACCCCACATCGCAGACACTCGATTAAATTTTTTTAACCCCTAATCTGCTGACCGCCAACTACGTTATCCTTATGTACCCCTAATCTGCTGCCCCTAACACCGCCGACCCCTATATTATATTTAGTAACCCCTAACCTGCCCCCCACAACGTCGCCGCCAGCTACCTACACTTATTAACCCCTAATCTGCCGACCGCAAAGCGCCGCCACCTACGTTATCCTTATGTACCCCTAATCTGCTGCCCCTAACACCGCCGACCCCTATATTATATTTATTAACCCCTAATCTGCCCCCCACAACGTCGCCTCCACCTGCCTACACTTATTAACCCCTAATCTGCCGACCGGACCTGAGCGCTACTATAATAAAGTTATTAACCCCTAATCCGCCTCACTAACTCTATAATAAATAGTATTAACCCCTAATCTGCCCTCCCTAACATCGCCGACACCTAACTTCAATTATTAACCCCTAATCTGCCGACCGGAGCTCACCGCTATTCTAATAAATGTATTAACCCCTAAAGCCAAGTCTAACCCTAACCCTAACACCCCCCTAAATTAAATATAATTTTAATCTAACGAAATTAATTAACTCTTATTAAATAAATTATTCCTATTTAAAGCTAAATACTTACCTGTAAAATAAATCCTAATATAGCTACAATATAAATTATAATTACATTGTAGCTATTTTAGGATTAATATTTATTTTACAGGCAACTTTGTAATTATTTTAACCAGGTACAATAGCTATTAAATAGTTAAGAACTATTTAATAGTTACCTAGTTAAAATAATAACAAAATTACCTGTAAAATAAATCCTAACCTAAGTTACAATTAAACCTAACACTACACTATCATTAAATTAATTAAATAAAATACCTACAATTACCTACAATTAAACCTAACACTACACTATCAATACATTAATTAAATACAATTCCTACAAATAACTACAATGAAATAAACTAAAGTACAAAAAATAAAAAAGAACTAAGTTACAAAAAATAAAAAAATATCTACAAACATAAGAAAAATATTACAACAATTTTAAACTAATTACACCTACTCTAAGCCCCCTAATAAAACAACAAAGCCCCCAAAATAAAAAATGCCCTACCCTATTCTAAATTACTAAAGTTAAAAGCTCTTTTACCTTACCAGCCCTGAACAGGGCCCTTTGCGGGGCATGCCCCAAGAAGTTCAGCTCTTTTGCCTGTAAAAAAAACATACAATACCCCCCCCCAACATTACAACCCACCACCCACATACCCCTAATCTAACCCAAACCCCCCTTAAATAAACCTAACACTAAGCCCCTGAAGATCTTCCTACCTTATCTTCACCATACCAGGTTCACCGATCCGTCCTGAAGAGCTCCTCCGATGTCCTGATCCAAGCCCAAGCGGGGGGCTGAAGATGTCCATGATCCGGTAGAAGTCTTCATCCAAGCGGGGCAGAAGAGGTCTTCCATCCGATTGAAGTCTTCATCCAAGCGGGGCAGAAGAGGTCTTCCATCCGATTGAAGTCTTCATCCAGGCGGCATCTTCTATCGACATCCATCTGGAGCGGAGCAGCAGCATCCTGAAGACCTCCGACGCGGAACATCCATCCTGGCCGACGACTGAACGACGAATGACGGTTCCTTTAAATGACGTCATCCAAGATGGCGTCCCTCGAATTCCGATTGGCTGATAGGATTCTATCAGCCAATCGGAATTAAGGTAGGAATATTCTGATTGGCTGATGGAATCAGCCAATCAGATTTAGCTCGCATTCTATTGGCTGATCGGAACAGCCAATAGAATGCGAGCTCAATCTGATTGGCTGATTGGATCAGCCAATCGGATTGAACTTGATTCTGATTGGCTGATTCCATCAGCCAATCAGAATATTCCTACCTTAATTCCGATTGGCTGATAGAATCCTATCAGCCAATCGGAATTCGAGGGACGCCATTCTTGGATGACGTCATTTAAAGGAACCGTCATTCGTCGTTCAGTCATTGGCCAGGATGGATGTTCCACGTCGGAGGTCTTCAGGATGCTGCCGCTCCGTTCCAGATGGATGTCGATAGAAGATGCCGCCTGGATGAAGACTTCAATCGGATGGAAGACCTCTTCTGCCCCGCTTGGATGAAGACTTCAATCGGATAGAAGACCTCTTCTGCCCCGCTTGGATGAAGACTTCTACCGGATCATGGACAACTTCAGCCCCCCGCTTGGGCTTGGATCAGGACATCGGAGGAGCTCTTCAGGACCGATCGGTGAACCTGGTATGGTGAAGACAAGGTAGGAAGATCTTCAGGGGCTTAGTGTTAGGTTTATTTAAGGGGGGTTTGGGTTAGATTAGGGGTATGTGGGTGGTGGGTTGTAATGTTGGGGGGGGTATTGTATGTTTTTTTTACAGGCAAAAGAGCTGAACTTCTTGGGGCATGCCCCGCAAAGGGCCCTGTTCAGGGCTGGTAAGGTAAAAGAGCTTTTAACTTTAGTAATTTAGAATAGGGTAGGGCATTTTTTATTTTGGGGAGCTTTGTTGTTTTATTAGGGGGCTTAGAGTAAGTGTAATTAGTTTAAAATTGTTGTAATATTTTTCTTATGTTTGTAGATATTTTTTTATTTTTTGTAACTTATTTCTTTTTTATTTTTTGTACTTTAGTTAGTTTATTTCATTGTAGTTATTTGTAGGTATTGTATTTAATTGATGTATTGATAGTGTAGTGTTAGGTTTAATTGTAGGTATTTTATTTAATTAATTTAATGATAGTATAGTGTTAGGTTTAATTGTAACTTAGGTTAGGATTTATTTTACAGGTAATTTTGTAATTATTTTAACTAGGTAATTATTAAATAGTTCTTAACTATTTAATAGCTATTGTACCTGGTTAAAATAATTACAAAGTTGCCTGTAAAATAAATATTAACCCTAAAATAGCTACAATGTAATTATAATTTATATTGTAGCTATATTAGGATTTATTTTACAGGTAAGTAATTAGCTTTAAATAGGAATGATTTATTTAATAAGAGTTAATAATTTCGTTAGATTAAAATTATATTTAATTTAGGGGGGGTGTTAGGGTTAGATTTAGCTTTAGGGGTTAATACATTTATTAGAATAGCGGTGAGCTCCGGTCGGCAGATTAGGGGTTAATAATTGAAGTTAGGTGTCGGCGATGTTAGGGAGGGCAGATTAGGGGTTAATACTATTTATTATAGGGTTAGTGAGGCGGATTAGGGGTTAATAAGTGTAGGCGACTTTGTGGGGGGCAGATTAGGGGTTAATAAATATAATATAGGGGTCGGCGATGTTAGAGCAGCAGATTAGGGGTACATAGGGATAATGTAAGTAGCGACGGTGTCCGGAGCGGTAAGATTAGGGGTTAATAATAATATGCAGGGGTCAGCGATAGCGGCAGATTACGGGTTAATAAGTGTAAGGTTAGGGGTGTTTAGACTCGGGGTACATGTTAGAGTGTTAGGTGCAGACGTAGGAAGTGTTTACGCATAGCAAACAATGGGGCTGCGTTAGGAGCTGAACGCGGCTTTTTTGCAGGTGTTAGGTTTTTTTCCAGCTCAAACAGCCCCATTGTTTCCTATGGGGGAATCGTGCACGAGAACGTTTTTGAGGCTGGCCGCTTGCGTGAGCAACTCTGGTATCGAGAGTTGAAGCTGCGTTAAAAATGCTCTACGCTCCTTTTTTGGAGCCTAACGCAGCCTTTATGTGGACTCTCAATACCAGAGTTATTTTTATGGTGCGGCCAGAAAAAAGCCGGCGTTAGCTACGCGGGTCCTTACCAACAAAACTCTAAATCTAGCCGCTAATTTGTAAGTCACAAAAAAGTATTAAGTAGTATGAGGCGCTACTTTGCTTTCTGTAAAATAATGTGTTTGCAGGGACAGAAATAGCGGTCTTAACAAGGTAATTAGAGGTTGTGCACACACTTATTGTTTCAGTAATACTCACTAGGGTAATGCATCCTTTCCTTTATTTTGACGTCAATGATTTTTCTTTCTTTCTTCCTTTTGCCGTCGTTAGGAGGAGGTGGAATGAAGTAGTTCACTATTTTACCCTGATCCAAAGAAAATATATTTGTATCTGTTTCAATATAAAAACATATTTGCATCTATTTCAATATAACATTTATCTACAGATTATGTGATCTATTCACCTGTCTGCCCAAAAATGTCAGTTTAAAATGTTTAAAAAAAAAAAAAAAAAAAAAAAGTTTTGTTTGAGTTTTCTTTCTTGTTTAATTAAATTGTAAACTTATTTAACTTTTTGGTTCATGAAAAGTCATTTTTTCACATAAAAAAACAGACCTTTTCAGAATGGATTGAGTAACACAAAGGATTTGAACAATATGTAATTTTATTTTCTAATGAACGCTAAATACTCATTAGGAAATGAAACTGTTTTCATTCTCTTTTAGAAAAGCATTAGATTTAAAAATACCATTATAGCATAGCCGTTTTTGTGCCATTGTATTGACAATACTTCTCATTTTTTATTCATTTTTATCAAGGTTTTCAAATCTGTTTTCAGCAATTTGTTCCAATATTTATCTGGGTTCATGTTAGCTTTAAAACATTATTTGGTAAACACAGACACCCAATTCCAAACCCATAAGAAGAGCTGTGTGAAAATAAAATTTTAAAGGGATAGTAAACCCCAAAATGTTCTTTTACGATTCAGATAGAACATACAATTTTGAACAACTTTCATATTTTATTCTATTATCAAATGTTCTTCATTTTCTTGTATTAAAAAAAATGAATTTTTTTTTTATTTTTTAAAAACAGCTTCTATAGGCTAAAGTGGCAAGTATTTAGTTCCGAGAAGGAGGATTCGGACAAAAGAAAGGAACAACAATTTCCTGATTGATGTACCGATCCGATACTACTTTGGGAAGAAATCCCAACTTAGTATGAAGGACCTGCATGAAAAATAAGGTAAGGGGAATCACACTGCAGAGCCGAAAGCTCGGAAACTCTGCAAGCAGAAGAAATAGCAAGTAGAAATAAAACTTTCCAAGATAACTTAATATTAACCAAATGCATAGGCTCAAACGGAGCCTGCTGCAAAACTTTAAGAACAAGGTTAAGGCTCCAAGGAGGAGCAACAGGTTTAAACACCTGATTCTGACCAAGGCCTGAACAAAAGATTGAACATCTGGCAGTGTGTAAATCTGACCCTTCAGAGTACTGACTGACAAACCTTTCTCCAGGCCATTCTGAAGAAAAGACAGAATACGAAGAACCCTCACCCTACTCCAAGAGAAAGCCTTCGATTCGCACCAATAAAGGTATTGACGCCATACCTTATGGTAGATTTTACGAGTAACAGGTTTATGAGCCTGAATCATGGTATCAAAGACCTTCTCAGAAAAACCACGCCTAGTCAAAACTAGGCGTTCAATCTCCATGCAGTCAGCTTCAGAGAATCTAGATTAGGGTGGAGGAAGGGACCCCGAAGTAGAAGGTCCTTCCTCAAAGGTAACCTCCAAGGTGGAAGAGATGATATCTTCCCTAGATCTGCGAACCAGATCCTGCAAGGCCAGGCAGGAGCTATTAGAATCACAGACGCCCTCTCCTGCTTGATATGAGAAATGACTCGAGGAAGGAGAGCAAACGGGGGACAGGTACGCAAGACTGAAGTTCCAAGGCACCGCCAGAGCATCTATCAGATATGGATCTCTTGATCTTGAACCGTACTTTGGAAGCTTGGCGTTAAGACGCGACGCCATCAGATTCAATTCCGGTACTCCCCATCTGAGGATTACCATTGTGAAAACCTTTGGATGGAGAGCCCACTCCCCGGGATGAATGGTCTGCCTGCTCAGAAAATCTGCTTCCCAGTTGTCCTCCCCTTGGATGTGGATGGCAGAGAGTAGACAATCGTGAGACTCCGCCCACTGGAGAATGCGAGTCATCTCCTTCATAGCTAATTGACTACGAGTTCCTCCCTGGTGGTTGATGTATACCACTAAGGTGATGTTGTCCGATTGGAATCTAATAAACCGGACCAAGGATAGTTGAGGCCAGGCTGTTAAGGCATTGAAAATTGCTCTCAACTCTAGGATGTTTATGGGAAGAGAACACTCCTCTCAAGTACAAAGACCCTGAGCCTTTAAATAACCCCAAAACTGCTAACCAGCCTGAAAGGCTGGCGTCCATGGTCACAATCACCCAGGATGGTCTCTGGAAGCATGTACTCTGAGACAGATGGTCCTGCAAAATCCACCAAGATAGAGAGTCTCTTGTTAGGGGATCCTGAGCTATCCTCTGTGAGAGGTCCGAGTGGTCTCCATTCCATTGTCTGAGCATGCATAACTGTAGGGGTCTCAGATGGAACCGAGCAAAAGGAATGATGTCCATGGAAGCAACCATCAGACCAATTACTTCCATACACTGAGTCACTGATGGACAGGTAGAGGACTAAAGTGAAAGGCAAGAAGCAAGAAGTTTAGATTTTCTAACCTCCGTCAGAAAAATCTTCATGGACAGAGAATCTAATTGTTCCTAAGAAACACACCCTGGTGTCTGGCACCAAGGAACTCTTCTCCAGATTCACTTTCCACCTGTGGGAACGTAGAATAGACAACAACATCTCTGTATGAGAGCTTGCTAACTGAAAAGATGGAGCCTGAACCAAGATACTCGAGGTCCAATATGGGTTGGAAAGTTCCCTCTTTCTTGGGAACCACAAAAAGGTTTGAATAGAATCCTTGACCCTGTTCCGCTACGGGAACTAGAACAATCACTTCCAGAGAAGATAGGTCCTTTATGCATTTAAGAAGGCCTCTCTCTTCACTTGGTTTACAGATAACCTTGACAGGATAAACCTGCCCATGGGGGGCAAGACAAATCCTATCCTGTATCCCCGGGATACTACTTCCACAGCCCAAGGATCTGGGACATCGCGGATCCAAGCCTGCCGAAAAAAGGAAAGCCTGCCCCCTACTTGATCCAAAACTGGATCGGGGGCGAACCCTTCATGCTGACAGACTCAGAGGAAGATTTCTTGGCTTGCTTCCCCTTATTACAAGACTGACTGGACCTCCATGAGGTTCTGAATTGCTCCGGTTTGGAAGAGGAAGACTTTTGTCCCTTGAAGTTACGAAAGGAACCAAAATTAGAATTCTGGCAAACCTTAGGTCTAGCCTTGTCCTGAGGTAAAAAAGATCCCTTTCCACCAGTAATTTCAAATGAGTAGTAGATTTTTTTCTGACAAATTCCACAATTCCCTTCAATTTCCCAGCCTATTGTATCATGTGATAGCCATCAGCCAGTATACACTGTGAACTCTTCCTCGTGCTCAGTATAAACTAGGGTCTCAAAAAGTATGCACGTATAAAAGACTGCATAATTTAATAATAGAAGTTTGGGGGGGGTTGTTTTTAAACAGCATGCTCTATCTGAATCATGATAGTTTACGTTGGACTTTACTGTCCCCTTAAAGCGTGATTCAACCAATATGTTTATTTGAATGCACCATAAATCAATAATACTCAAAATGAATCTAGCACATATATACAAAACAGCATCAGTTGTCACAAGATAGTTTTTTTTTGCATGAAAACAGTTAAAGGGAAAGAAAAGGTCAAAACTTAAATGTGCAAGGATGCATTTGAGTTGAATAGAAGCATTTTGTAATTATACCTCAATTAGCAAAATTTATTTTAGTAAAAGTTATTACTGTTTTTCAGTAGCATACACACATATGCTGTGATGGCCCTTGCGCCAGTGATCAAACACCATGCCTGCTCAGAGAATCAGCAGTGGCTTGTATGATACAAATTAAGTCTTCTCAGGCACAATGCACACTACCACCATCCTGAATACTGGTGCACAGGCCCTCACAGCATATGTCCGTATGACACTGAAAAACAGTGATAACTTATTACAAGCATTTTTTCTAATGGAACTATATTGCAAAAGTGTCTTAAATTTAAAAATGAAATGCAACCATGCACATTATAATTTTGAGCTATCTTTTTTTTCTATCATGGTTCAGATAGAGCATGCAATTTTAAGCAACTTTCTAATTTACTCCTATTACCAATTATTTTCATTCTCTTGGTATCTTTATTTGAAGTGCAAGAATGTAAGTTTAGATGCCGGCCCATTTTTGGTGAACACACTGTTGTTCTTGCTGATTGGTGGGTAAATTCACCAACCAATAAACAAGTGCTTTCCATGGTTCTAAACCAAAAACATAGCTTAGATACCTTCTTTTTCAAATAAAGAAAGCAAGAGAATGAAGAAAAATTGATAATAGGACTAAATTAGAAAGTTGTTTAAAATTGCATGCTCTATCTGAATCATGAAAGAAAAAAATTGGGTTCAAATGATTAATCTACAAAAATCCTCATAGCACAACCCCTAAATTTAAAAGGAAACTAATAAAATTTGTACAGCTAAATCCTGTGACTCAATAGATTACTAACACCTCTAAAAAATTAAGTTGGTTAATTCAGCACAAGAACAAGCATTATTCAGAAAATAAAACAAAGCATTGCATGCATTTTTTTTTCTTTACTGAGTACTTATTCACAGATAATGTTCTTACTACGCATATTAATATTAAAATCATCAATTTCCTATACTTTGCAATATTTACAGTTCTTACACTTTGATGCTTGAAATATTATTTTCAATCTTGTATTTTTACATTTAGTTTTTTTATTTATGATTTTACCTTTTGTTTAGGGGGCATACTTTAACATATTCATCTTTTTCCATAATGATTTTCCATGCACGAGTGCTAGTCTGATATTCTCTGTTATATCACAAATGAATTTGTATGGAATAGCACTACCAAATAGTCTAATGATTGGGTGAATTTTACCATCTATGTCATTCGTTTGCATGCTTGTCCATCCTCATCTTTTCTATTGAGTCCCTTAATTTTTCCTACTATTTATAGCTAATCTTGCTCTGTTGTTCCTTCATTGCAATGTTTTATTCTACATAGAGGTTAATATCATATCTTTTGTTGATCCCTTTGGGTAACTCTGGTCTCTAATGTTGAGATCCAATAAACCTCTCTTCTGAGTAGGTTTTGGAGTCTGTCTCCTCCTAATGGATCTTTCCTTATTTGTTCTATACCCACAAACGAAAACTGTGATGTGCCTTCTCCATGTGTGTGGAAGTGTTTTGCTACAGGGGTTTTAGGGATTTCTTCTTCTAAAGAGATTAGGTGTTCCCTTATTCTTTCTTTTAAGGGGCATGTTGTAATACCTACGTATTGTTTAAGGCAATAGCCACAGGTTATGAGATATATTACAAATGTGGAGGTGCAGTCTATCCTACTTTGTATCTTGAAGGCTTGTCTGGTCTGTGTGGATGTGAATGTAAAGCTCTTTTTTTCTGTAAGAACAGCTTTTACATGGAATATGTCCACATCTATAGAAGCCTTTCACAGATGATAACCAATTTAGTCTAGGGTCTATTCCTTTGTCAAATCTCTTTTTTACCATGTCTCCTATGTTAGGTGCTATTCTGGCTACACATCTGACTCCTTTATCTATGTTGTGTCTCAGGGTTTTATCCCCATTCAGAACTGGCAAGAATTTTTTTATTATATTACTGATTTGATAGAATTGATTGATTGATTGCTATATTCGGTTATGAAATGTGTTGTCCCTGAGTCTAATTTTTGTTCTTGTTCATTTCTCTTTTTGATGAATTAGATAACTCCAAAATCATGAGAAATGCTTCTTCAAGGTTTTTTTTTGGTGAATTGGAATACTGCTGTCAAATCAGTTCATTGTAAATGTAAAGACCCATTAAATACAGTAGAATTGCATAATCAACAAATTCATAATACAAAAACAATGCAAAAGCACTCAATCTGAATATCAAATGAATAGTAGATTTTTTTTCTGACTTCCATTTTTTCTTCCCCCTGCATTATGCGACAGCCAATCACAAAATGCACATACGTATATAGTGTGAATTCTTGCATATACTCAGTAGTAGCACATTTAAATAATAGAAGTGAATTGGAAAGTTGTTTAACATGACTTGCTTTATCTGAAATATGAAATCCCTACAAAGAAAAATCTGAATACATAAAGGTAATTTGTACGCCATTAAATTCAAATACACACTTAAATAAAATATATCCATTTGTTAAACGTCAAAATAATAGCCAGACAACATAATATTACAGCAAAGCACTATTTACCTCAGGTAATGTCAGCACATTCTTTTTTACATCTTTTCTTGGATGACAAAGGATGAGACACAGAACTTCCACTGTTTTCCCAAGACCCATTTCATCTGCCAAAATCCCCCCAGGCCATTCTTGGCCAGCTAAAGGGAAATCCCGAATTATACTAGAAAAAAAAAGAAATAAAATGCTCAACACAGATAAGAAGCAACATATAAGCTATGTAAAACAAAAAATGTGTAGCCATATACATTCTTATTATTAAACACCAATACAATCTGTAAGAGTTAGTGAAAAACTAATCAGATTTATAAAGATATTTATTGAAACATAATGACACAAAAGGATTAAAACTATCCTAGAAGGTGTACAAAATACATTAAAGGGACATAATACTCATATGCTAATTCACTTGAAACTGATGCAGTATAACTGTAAAAAGCTGACAGGAAAATATCACCTGAGCATCTCTATGTAAAAAAGGAAGAGATTTTACCTCACAATTTCCTCAGCTCAGCAGAGTAAGTTCTGTGTAAAAAGTTATACTCAGCTGCTCCCAGCTGCAGGTAAAAAAATTAAAAAAATGAAGAAATGAACAGCAGCCAATCAGCATCAGCAGTGCTGAGGTCATGAACTCTTACTGTGATCTCATGAGATTTGACTTAACTCTCATGAGATTTCATAGTAAGCTTCCTTTACCTGATTGGTGAAATAATATGATAATATGGTGCTCATCCTTTCAGCTGTCCCAGGACAGACATACTAATATGCTGCTTAGAAATCCTTTACAATGGGAGGTGGCTACTGAGAAACTTTTGAGGTAAAATATCTTTCTTTTTTACATAGAGATGTTCAGGTGATATTTTCTAGTCAGCTTTTTACAGCTATGCTGCATCACTTTCAAGTGTTTCAACATTTGGGTATTATGGCCCTTTAATACAATATTTTTACCACCATACATATTAAAAAAAAAAGTGTGCTATAGCCTTTATTTAAATTTGTACATCAGCACCCTGTTCAGGCCCCGGTGCCATCTTCAGAGCCAGGACAGACACTGATTGCCGAGTACATATTGTGCACTTACCTGCCTGTCAGTCAAGCTTATGAGCAAGAGTGTACATATCAGTTGCTCAGCATGTTCTGCATTAAGTACTTACCAGGTTAAAACTAACATTACCCTAGCGACTGTGGGTAAACCCGATGTAAGATCATACATCAGGCTTTACACAGGTAATCCTAGGATTACCCAAACGCTTCTGGATAATGCCTATCTACACTATTTTGTTGCCTCTGCCTGGGTGGTTGAAGGGGGCGCCACACCGATCCTCTGGCATCCACCCCAAGTGAACCTTTGGGAATGAGGTTTTCAAGGGGGGCTTTGAACCCCCCAGGTGGAGGCAAAAAAGATAGTGAAGATGGGAAATTACAGCGCATTATATATATGTTTGATGCAGTGATTTGCAAGAACTATTGTCTTCAAAGGATGAAAATAGTGATGTGATTAGCTTAATCCAGAAGCGTTTGGGTAATCCTAGGATTACCCGAGTAAAGCCAGATGTAGGATTTTACATCGGGCTTTACCCACGGCCGCTGGGTAATGTCAGTTTTACCCAGGTAATCCTACAATTACCCAATATCTGACTTTACCTGCAACATATATACAGACACGCATACACTTCACTAGTCAGGGGAAAAACATTATTAGCACCGTAGCCCAGAGGGAGAAAGTTACTAGTCCACTTAAAGGGATATGAAACCTACATTTTTTCTTTCATGATCCAGATAGAGCATGCAATTTTACGCAACTTTATAATTTACTCCTATTATAATTTTTTGTTCACTCTCTTGGTATCTTTATTTGAAAAAGCAGGAATGTAAGCTTAGGAGCAAGCCCATTTTTGGTTCAGCACCCTAGGTAGCCTTTGCTGATTGGTGGCTACATTAATACTTTTTAAAGAAAGATACAAAGAGAAAGAAGCAACAACTGATAATAGGAGTAAATTAGAGAGTTGCTTAAAATTGCCTGCTCTATCTGAGTAAAGAAAGAAAAAATGTGGTTTCATATCCCTTTAATGTTAAAAATATGGGAAAATATCTTGCTCGTCTGAGACTAGTGGAAATTTCTAGTCCTGTACACACACTGTATTCTATGTTTGAAGAAAACAAAAAGTTCATTTTATTGACTGATGTCAAGGTTTATGGATTTGAGGGGACACACCATCCCTTCTTAAAGGATACGATTTAGGTAGAACATACCATTTTTTTTTTAAATCATTTTTATTATATTCAACAGATTATACATTTTCCACATAATTTCAGGAGAAAGAAAAACAACAACAACAAAAAAAAAAGAAAAGAAATAAACAAATAATTAGTTAGGGGCTGAACATCAAACAGCACTCCACAAAAGAGAAAAAGAAAAGCCCCCTAATATTTTATAGACTCTTTCTGCCTGTATTAATTAAATTCCATTCTGTCATTTCTTAATCTTATCATTTTCCTGTTGAATATACTTTTTCTCTCTTTTTCTTCCCCCCCTTTCCCCAGCTTTCTGTATACGGTCAAAAAAAAAAAAAAAGAAAAACCAGCAAGTCACGACCGGGAAATGAACCAAGAACATACAATTTTAAACAACTTTCCAGTTTTTTTTTTTCTATTATCAAATGTGTTTCATTCTCTTAGTATCATTTGTTGAAGGAGCAGCAATGCATTACTGGTTTCTAACTGAACACATGGGTGAGCCAATAACAATCAGTATATATATGCAGCCACCAATAAGCAGCTAAAACCCAGGTTCTTTGCTGCTCCTGAGCTTAGGATAACAAGAGAAGGAAGCAAATTAAATAATAAAGGTAAATTGGAAAGTTGATAAAAATGGCATGCTCTGTCTAAATCATGAAAGTCTAATTCTGACTTTACTGTCCATTTAATACTATTTGCTATTATAGTACAGAATATAAACTAAATTGTGAATTTATAGTATTCCAGTGAACAAATCATTTAAGTACTTTTTGTTTTATTTAATACTCACCTTCCAGTGAAAGGGTTATAGTAAATTTTGGCTCCATCGATAGTAGTTACTTCTCGCCACAACAAGTGTAGTGTATTCTCTAGGATAAAAAATGTTATTTTGTTCTCAGTGGTTGTTAATTGTAAAAAAAATTCATCATTTATCTTTTTCCTGTAATAATTAGGGATCTGAATATCAAAACTTGAGAAATCATGGGATCTTTTTTTTTCAATGCAAGTATCCCCTTTACAAACAGAATCCTGTATAGCTAGATAAACAGATTACAAGGTAAGATTTGCCTTTCTTAAAGAGACAGTCTACGCCAGAATTTTTGTTTAAAAGCTAGATAATCCCTTTCTTACCCATTCCCCAGTTTTGCATAACCAACAGTTATATAAATACACTTTTTACCTCTGTGATTACCTTGTATCTAAGCCTCTGCAGACTGCCCCCTTATTTTAGTTCTTTTGACAGACTTACATTTTAGCCAATCAGTGTCCTCTCATAAGTAACTGCACTGTGTGAGCACAGTTATCTATATGGAATACATGAACCAACGCCCTCTAGCTGTGAAAAACAAAATTTATGCTTACCTGATAAATTTATTTCTTTTTTTGACACAATGAGTCCACGGATCATCTTAATTACTAATGGGAATTACCTCTCCTGCCCTGCAGGAGGCGGCAAAGAGCACCACAGCAAAGCTGTTAAATAGCTCCTCCCTTCCCTCCCACTCCAGTCATTCGACCGAAGTTAAGGAGAGAAAGGAAGAACAAGGTGCAGAGGTGTCTGGAGTTTATAACATATAAATAACCGGTCTAAACAACAGACCGGGCTGTGGACTCATCATGTCAAAAAAGAAATACATTTATCAGGTAAGCATAAATTTTGTTTTTAATGACACGATGGGTCCACGGATCATTTTAATAACTAATGGGAACCAATACCCAAGCTAGAGTACACAGATTATACCGGAGGGACAAGACAGGGAACCTAAGCGGAAGGCACCACTGCTTGAAGAACCTTTCTCCCAAAAACGGCCTCGGCCAAGGCAAAATTTGAAAAAGTGTGAAGAGATGACCAAATTTCAGCCTTGCAAATCTGTTCCACAGAAGCTTCATTCTTGAATGCCTGTGAGGAAGCAACAGCCCTCGTGGAATGAGCCGTAACTCTCTCTGGAGGCTGCTGTCCAGCAGTCTCATATGCAAAATGTATGATACTCTTCAGCCAAAAGAAAGGGAAGTAGCCGTAGCTTTCTGTCCATAATGTTTTCCTGAGAAAACCACAGACAAAGCAGAAGACTGACGAAAATCCTTAGTCGCCTGCAGGAAAAACTTTAAAGCCCAAACTACGTCCAAATTGTGCAGAAGTCGTTCCTTCTGAGAAGTAGAATTAAGACACAAGGAAGGAAAAACAATCTCTTGATAAATGTTCCGATCAGAAACAACCTTAGGAAGAAATCCTAATTTAGTACGTAAAACTACCTTATCTGAATGAAAAATATGGTAAGGGGACTCATACTGCAATGCCGAGAGCTCTTACACTCTACGAGCAGAAGAAATAGCTACAAGAAATAAAACCTTCCAAGATAACAACTTAATATCCAAGGAAAGCATAGGCTCAAATGGAGCCCCTTGCAGCACTTTGAGAACTGAACTAAGAACTCCATGTAGGAGTAACTGACTTAAACCCAGGCCTGATCCTAATCAAAGCCTGACAAAAGGATTACACATCTGGAACATCTGTCAGAAGCTTGTGTAACAAAATAAATAAGGCAGAAATTTGACCCCGAAAGGAACTTGTAGATAATTCTTTCTCCAAACCCTCTTGGAGAAAATACAATTCTAGGAAACCTAACTCTACTCCAAGAGTAGCCCTTGAATACAGCGTTCAATCTCCAAGCAGTCAGTTTCAGAGAAATTAGAGTTGGATAAAGGAAGGGTCCTTGAAGTAGAAGGTCCTTCCCCAACTGACGTTTCCAAGGTGGCAGAGATGATATGACCACCAGCTCCGAATACCAAATCCTGCGAGGTCAAGCTGGTGCGATGGGGATCACCGAGGCCCTTTCCTGCTTGATTAGAGCAATGACTCGAGGAAGAAAGGAAAACAGAAGAAATAGGTATGCTAAACTGAAGGTCCAAGGCGCCGCCAGGGCATCAGTACCGCCTGAGGGTCCCTGGACCTCGACCCGTACCTCGGAAGCTTGGCATTCTGCAGAGATGCCATGAGATCCAATTCCGGCTGACCCCATCTGAGAATCAGACTGTAAAACACTTCCGGATGGAGTTCCCACTCCCCCGGATGAAAAGTCTGCCTGCTCCGGAAGTCCGCCTCCCAGTTGTCCACCCCTGGGATGAGGATCGCAGACAGACAGCAAGAGTGGGCTTCCGCCCACTGAATTATTTTGGTTACGTCTATCATTGCTAAGGAACTCTTCGTCCCCCATGATGATTGACGTAAGTAACTGAAGCTATGTTGTCCGACTGGAACCTGATAAACTGGAACTAGGCTAACTGGGGCCAGGTCAGAAGAACAATGAAGATCGCTCTCAGCTCCAGAATGATTATGGGTAGAACAGACTCTGACTGAGTCCAAACTCCCTGATCCTTTAGGGAGCCCCAGACTGCTCCGCAACCTAGAAGGCTGGCATCTGTCGTCCTAATCACCCATGATGGTCTGCGAAAACAGGTTCCCTGGGGGAGATGATCCAGAGACAACCACCATTGAAGAGAATCCCATGTCTCCTGCTCCAGTATTATTTGAGGAGAAAAGTCTGCATAATCCTCGTTCCATTGTTTGAGAATGTTTAACTGCAGAGGTCTGAGGTGAAACCGAATAAACGGGTTGATGTCCATTGCCGCAACCATCAGCCTGATACCTCCATGCACTGAGCCACTGATGGCCAAGGAGTGGACTGCAGAACAAGATCAGAATCAAAATCTTTGAATTCCTGACTTCTGAAAGAAAAAACTACCTTGATAGGGAATCTAATGTTCCTAAGGAAGATACCCTTGTGTTTGGAACTATGCAGCTTTTTTCCAAATTTAAATTCCAACCGTGAGATTGCAGGAAGGAAGACAATATTGTCGTGAGGAATCCTGCTTGTAGAAAGGATGGCGCCTGGACCAGGATGTCATCCAGATAGGGTGCCACTGCAATGCTTCATAACCTGAGGCACCGTCAACAGCGAACCCAGAACCCTTGAGAAACTTCTGGTTGCTGTAACAAGACCAAAAGGAAGAGCCACAAATTGGAAGTGTTTGACTAGAAAGGTAAACCTTAAAAACTTGTGATGATCCTTGTGAATAGGGAAATGTAGGAACACGTCCTTTAATTCCACTGTTGTCATGAATTGACCCTCTTGGGCCCAAGGAAGAATGGAAATAATAGTTTCCATCTTGATTAGACTCATGAATAAAAATAGTCTTACGGTTCCCTCATGGGAACCACGAACAGAACGGAGTAGAAACCCAGATCTCGTTCCTGCTTTGGAACAGAAACTATCACTCCCAGGTCGAAGAAATTCCATACATGTTTAAGAACGCCTCTCTTTCTGTCTGGTCTGCAGAAGATCTTAAAGCAGAACTTGCCCCTGGGAGGAAAAATCTTAAACTTTTTGAACGAAGAAGGAAAGCATCAGAAGGATGAAAGGCTGAGTAGACCTTTGATTCAACAGCAGGCCTTCTTGAACTGCATTCCCCTATTCCAAGACCGATTGGATCTCCAGGAAGGCTTGGACTGCTCCCGCTTGGAAGAGGAGGTGGAAGAATTTTCCTCAAAATAAAATTACTCTGACGTCCGATTTATTTCTCTTATCCCGAGGGAGGGAAAAGTCCTCATCTCCCGTAATATCAAAGTTATCGCCGTCAAACCAGGTCTAAACAAGGTCCTTCCCTTGTAAGGAATCACCAAAGTCTAGACTTAGATGAGACATCTGCAGACCAGTACCTTAACCATAATGCTCTGAGGGTCATTATAGGAAGCTTGAAATCTTAATTTGCCCTGAAGGCAAGCATCTTTAGAAAATAAGTTGGATAATTTCAAGGCCCTTATCCAGTCCTGGATATATATATATATATATATATATATATATATTATTTTTTTTATTTTTTTTTAATGCTGCCACACTAGTAATGTTAAAACTGCATGTAGTCACTGTAAACCCTGTTGTACATACATTATTTTACCTCCTAGGGAACCGTCATCCAAGACTCCTCAGAGTCTGGCACAGAAAACATCCATTAAAGTTAGGACAAAAAGGGGTACCTGGTTTCTGGTACCAAAAGATACGTACACCATGGAGGGCACATCAAAATACTTGTTTAGCTTTACTGTACTGATTAGGGTTGACTACGCCAGTAATGTCAGAGACTTTCAGGATAGTTAGAACCTCCTTAGGTAACAAATGGAGGTGTTCAAGCTTAAACTGTAAGAAACCACTTCAGTATTAGATAAAGGTATTACCCAGACAGAGTCTGAGATTTTTTCCCCTTATATACTACTAAAGTATCTTCCTCTACAGGCTTTAGGGAAGAAACATTCGGAATAGCTACTACTGTATCTGATTAAATACACTTCCCCAAGCATTTTCCCTGTAGCATAGGAAAAACAGATAATGCAACGGATATCGCTAAGGACATTAGAGAATCAATGTCTTGCAAGTAACTCCAAATGGAGTTAGTGAGGAATTGCAGGGCACTGCATGTGTGGGCTATAAAATGTTATTGTCACTTGAGGAGAAAACTTTTAATCCCTATAGTAAAGTTTTCACAACATAAGGAACAAAGAAAGGGATTGGAGGTTCCACCGTTTTTACAAAAAACATAAGGTGACACTCTGTAGGGTCTCTTGGACCAACCTGACTCACATATGAAGCATATTCAAATAAAAGTCTTAACTTTTTTTTTTTTTATTAAATTTAAACTCAATGTTCATATTTAATTAGCCAGGAAGGCACTGTAACATGATAATGAATGTATGTATTAGGTCACATAACAGATGTTACTGTCATTTTAAATTTTAAAGAGTAACTTTTTATTGTTATGCAGGCAGAAATGGGTGGATCGGTACATAAGGTGCAAGAGAGCTGCAAACCCCCTCTACACCTCAGTTTAACCCACCTGAGGTGCCTGCCAGCCCATGCGCTCAAAATTTTGATGCAACTGTAGCGCTGCTCCTAAGCGCAAACACTCAGAGTAAACATCCTCTGTTCCTTCCTATAACCGGAAGAGTTATCGGAACAAGTTGCGCAAATAAATTGGCGCCACACAAGCTCTGCCCATTGTGGGCGTATCAATAGCTATCTGCCCTGTCGCCATTAATCCTAAATTTTAACCACTGTGATCAAAATAACGGACTGATCAGCTTTTAAGGCAGCTGCTTAGTCCGTTTGTACATTTTAACATATACACCCCCTACGCACTGAGCTTGCTCTGATTTTCCCTGTAGCATTGTCCAAACTCGTCGTAGTAGTCAACATGTAATCTCCTGGTCAGTTATTAGTTATGAAACTGCCGGGAGATGAGGGTCACATGTCGCATTCAGCCCCAGTGCCTGCGTCCAAGCTGCCATAGTGTCCCCTAACACACTAGGAGAATCTATCCCAATTTTAATGAGGCTTGAATAAAAATCATAAAGTGCGGGGGGCGGAGCCTATAGCTGTTGCGGTAGGACGTGTGTGTGAGAAGCTCCAGGTCTTACAAGTTATTTTAGAGTTATTTTCAACTATAATTTAATTTTCTTTTTGGGAATCATAGTTACACTTCCTGGTGCTATCCAAGAAGAGCCTGGAGTCACCTTACTCATAACGGATTACCTATTTTCCTCAGCTGATTGCATTACATCTAGCCACGAGACTGAGAGGCCTCTCTAGGCCGATAGTGTTGTCAAAGCTGCCGCCAATATACCCCCCCCAGGACTCTGGGTTATCAAACCAGTTCTATAGTAACTGGACAGCTCGTTAACCATAACTTCTGACAAAGAGGAGGAAAAGCTCTAGTCATCCCTTATTTCAACGGGTACTTTACTGTTTGCAATCAGTGAAAGGTCTGATACGCCTGTCGGAGATTTGCATCTTGTTTTTCCAATATGGCGCTCAATGCCAAGCTATTCCTGAAGTGAAAGCCATGCTGGATGCACACTTCCTCAGCCTTCACGAAGTACTACAGGAGGAATTCACATCCCTAAAGGGTGTTTGCTCTAAAATGAAAAGAGAGGCACAGCCTTTGCCAGAACCATTCAAGTACTCGACCCAGGCACCTAAAATCTACAAAGCTGATACATCCCGTCTAACGCTGTCAGAAGACAGTACCGGCCCAAATACAGAAGGGGCGACGGAGCAAGCAGCTTGCTGGGTGCAGGGAGCTGTAACACAAGTAGGCGCTGAATGTGCTGAGGTGAGCCCTTCGGGAGGAGTGGAGCTCCAGATAATTCGCAGCATGTTGCAACTAACCCTTACAGACAGAGGTCCATGCGGTCCGACGCCACTAAAGTGCCCCATGGTGTTTACGAACCGCAACCCTTGTTTGCACATCTCCCGACCCTCTTTTCCCTTACTGGGGAAGCACCTGGGGTTTGTCCAACTAAATTGAGGGTTTCGGGCCCACCTAAGAAGAACTTACATGGGAGAGAGTGGTCCGGTAGGGCGAGCTCATTTTGTGGAGTCCTGCTTGCAGTTGTTCCATTCGCTTCCCGTGGTTTGGGATACCCGCATCCCCCAAGCTGTGACACCTATCACACATGTAGCAGTGAACTAAAGGGGGAGAACACTGTCACAGACATTGCGCTACAGACACCGCAGCTCAGCGTGAATAACAGCCCAGACCCACGGAACACTTGGTTGACCGAGATCATTACGGTACCTGCTCTCAATGCATGTGGCCTAGGACCATCATCTCTCCAATCCGGCTTCACTCCTCCAGCAGAACCTGAACAGCTAGGGGCTTGCAGCTCCTTCAGAAAGCAGCCTCCTTAACTTATGCTTAAGGCACAAGCCATCGTGAGGCCAATTGACAGACACGGAGTGGGGTAAATATGTTTGGTGATCCGGGACTACTGCCCTATAATAGAGACATATGATGTGTTTGTTAGTAGTCCCAATTCAGAGACTTTACCTTTAATAGCAAACCCATCATACAATGACGATAACATCTGCTCCGTTTCTAGCAAATCTCTTGTAAACTAGAGAGACAGATGCCGTTTATGAGAGGTCTCAATACACAGGATTTTTCTGCTACCTAGAGACGATTCAGTGACTACCTAGTGACTCCACTAAAGAATAAACTTGGTTTGCCTTTTTAGTTAAGATCGCTCAGAACACAGATATGCCCTAAGTTTATTTTCTTTCTTACCAATAACTGCTTTTTACCATTTTTTTTTGTTCCTACATCAATTTTCAGATGATATGCATATAATTTTCTGTATAATACCTCCCTCCGTGGTAGCCATATTTAGCGATCTCCTTAAGACACCTGATTGGATAGACCTCAGACTACACAGGCCACTATCTAACACTAATAATGTGGCCACATTATTACTTATAGGCCTCATGCTTGCAGGCACTCCGATACCTTCACACTAAGACCTTAAGCCCTCATACTCTTAATTAATTTCATGCTCCTCAGAAATAGATGATTGGAGTTTAGTGGTTGCACAGACATCATAATACCCCAGAAGTTCATTTTACTCACCTATGTGGGACACTGTTGCATTCTAGTTGTTGATAGATATATATTTACTTTTCTCACATTTTATCAAGCCCAAAAGTGGCTATAGAATTAACAGACTTACCTCCATCTAGTACTGCCCTTTTATCATGGCCCAAGAGTGGCCTATTCTTCTGAGGAGGTCTCATAAGTAAGTAAAAAATGAGATTATAGATATCACCGCCTACTTTACTCTGATTCAGTATAATACTTAGACTGTACATTACTTTACTGTTGTGAATTTTACGTCAATGTCTGTATTATCTAAGTTTTGGCAATATTGCTTGTATTGTATATGTTCATGAAAATCTCAATACAACTTTTTAAAAAAAAATTAAAAAAAAATCATAAAGTGCCTAAACTTTTTCTGAGATTTCTTTCTACCCCCAGAAAAAAAGTCAGCACTTACCTCATCTTCTGTCTGACAGCAAGGCAGTTCCCAGGTTTAAGAGGTCCTATCCCTCCAATGGACCTGTGATAAAAGAAAAAACAGATTAAGATCCCACAGGTTTTCAGGGTTAGGGCAGCATCAGTATGGGAGGCGCAGTGAGAATTATGTCCCACAAGTTCCCATTGCTCTAAAGCCACCACTGCTCTACTGAAGAGACTGATATGGACTACGGCTCTAAAGCCACCACTGCTCTACTGAAGAGACTGATATGGACTACGGCTACACCCTAGGAAAAAGCAGCACAATCTTGCACTACTTTAAAAATAATAAACTCTTGATTGAAGAATCTTTTCTAACACCTAATTTACCACCTCCTTGCTCTAAACGTAGGCAAAGAGAATGACTGGAGTGGGAGGGAAGGGAGGAGCTATTTAACAGCTTTGCTGTGGTGCTCTTTGCCGCCTCCTGCAGGGCAGGAGAGGTAATTCCCATTAGTAATTAAGATGATCCGTGGACTCATCGTGTCATTAAAAAGAAAACTGTCAAATGCACTGAGATTAGCATATGAGCCTACCTAGGTTTAGCTTTCAACTAAGAATACCAAAAGAACAAAGCAAATTTGATGATAAAAGTGAATTGGAAAGTTATTTAAAATTGCATGCCCTAACTGAATCATGAAAGTGTAATTTTGACTAGACTGTGCCTTTAAATTATTGGAGGGAGTTTGCAGAACTGATGAGACCTCTTAGATAATTTTGCCACAGATGAGAGCATCAAATCACCTGGCCCTAGATGTATTGAACAATGATGGGCTTACTGTGCTGGGCTAGAAACAGTGGTGCTAAAAGCACTAAGAATTTATAGAACTCTGCTGAGATGAATCTCTGCAGTTGTGTTATCATATTGACCACATTTGAGTTTTTTTAAACTTAAAGGGACATGAAACCTAAAATGCTTCCTTCCTATTATAAAATTTGTTTTCTTGGTAACCTTTGTTGAAAATAATACTTAGGTACTTATAGGCTCAGGAGCAGCAGTGCACTACAGGGAGCAAGCTGCTGATTGGCAGCTGCACATATATTCCTGTTATTGGCTCATCTGAAACGTTCATCTAGCTCCAAGCAGTGCATTGTTGTTCGTTCAATAAAGGATACTAAGAGAGCAAAGCAAATTCAATAACATCAGTTAATTGGAAAGTAGATTAAAATTATATGCTTTGTCTGAATCCAGAAATAATTGTTTTGGGTTTCAAATCCCTTTAAAGGGACATTAAACCCATCATTTTTCTTGGATGATTCAGCAAGAGCATACACTTTTAAACAACTTTCCAGTTTACTTAAATTACCAAATTTGCTTCATTCTCTTTGTGTCCTTTGTTAAAGGAGCAGCAATGCACTGCTTGGAGCTAGCTAAAAACATTGGGTGAACCAATGACAAGAGGAATATATTGTGCAGCCACCAACCACAAGCTAGTAGTGCACTGCATGCTCCTGAGCCTAGGTATACTTATCAACAGAACAAAACATTAGATAACAGAATAAAAATGCAAAGTTGTTTAAAAACATAAATTTATGCTTACCAGATAAATCCCTTTCCTTCCTGGCAGGGAGAGTCCATGACTTCATTCCTTACTGTTGGGAAATACAACACCTGGCCACCAGGAGAAGGCAAAGACACCCCAGCCAAAGGCTTAAATATCCCTACCACTTCCCCCACCACCAGTCATTCTGCCGGGGGAACGAGGAAAAGTAGGAGAAACATCAGGGTATAAAAGGTGCCAGAAGAAAAAATATAAAAAGGGATACGCCCATCGAAACAAAATTTACGGCGGGGTCGTGGACTCTCCCTGCCAGGAAGGAAAGGAATTTATCTGGTAAGCATAAATTATGTTTTCCTTCCATAAGGCAGGGAGAGTCCACAACTTCATTCCTTACTGTTGGGAAAACTATACCCAAGCTCCAGAGGACACTGAATGAATAACGGGAGGGAACAAAAAAAAAAAAAAAAAAAGAAAGAGAGGCGGACCCTATTCTGAGGGCACCACAACCTGCAAAACTTTTCTCCCGAAAGCTGCTTCAGCCGAAGCAAAAATATCAAACTTGTAAAATTTAGAAAAAGTGTGTAAGGAGGACCAGGTAGCCACCTTACAAATCTGATCCATAGAGGCTTCATTCTTAAAAGCTCAGGAGGAAGCCACTGCTCTAGTGGAATGAGCCGTTATCCTCTCAAGAGGCTGATGTCCCGCTGTCTCGTAAGCTAAGCAGATGACACTCCTCAACCAGAAAGATAGGGAAGTCGTAGTAGCCTTCAGTCCCTTACGCTTCCCCGTATAGATGAAAGAGAGGAAGATTGGATGTGGTTCCTGGTTTGAAGTTTTATCTTCAGGCTACTAAGGAGTTCAGACAGATTGTGAAGCAAACATTCCTTCGCTGAAGAAGGATTAAGACAAAATGAAAGAACAACAATCACCTGATTGATGTTGCGATCCGACACTACCTTAGGAAGGAAACCTAATTTGGTACGTAAAACTCCCTTATCAGCATAGAAAACAAGATAAGGGGGATCACTTGCAAAACAGACTTCTCAGACACTCTGCGCACAGAGGTTATTGCCAACAAAAAGAGAACTTTCCAAGATAACAATTTAATGTCAACAGCATGCATAGGCTCTAATGGAGCCTGTTGCAAAACACGTAGAACAAGATTGAGGCTCCAAGGCGGAGCCCCAGATCTAAACACAGGTCTGATCCTAGTCAGAGCCTTGACCAAGGACTGCACATCCAGGAGCTCAGCAGTAACACTGACAGGGCCGAGATCTGTCCCTTTAGGGAACTACCAGATAGACCCTTCTCCAGTCCATCCTGGAGAAAAGATAAAATTCTGGCAACCTTAACCTTGTGCCAGGAAAACCCACGCTCTTCACAACAGTATAAGTAAGTCCTCCATACTTTATGGTAGATATGATGAGTAACTGGATTACGAGCTTGAATCAATGTATCGATAACACTCTCAGAAAAACCTTACTTGGCTTCCAATCGTGAAGAAAGGCAAAGAATGACTGGGGGGATAGAGGAAGTGGGAGGGATATTTAAGCCTTTGGCTGGGGTGTCTTTGCCTCCTCCTGGTGGCCAGGTGTTGTATTTCCCAACAGTAAGGAATTAAGTCATGGACTCTCCCTGCCTTATGGAAGGAAATTAGTTTATTTTTTTACTTCACTGTCCCTTTAAGCCAATCTGCACAACAAATCCTAGGAACTGGAATATTGTGTGAATCTTTACCAGTGTACAGCACCAGTACTTATTGAGTTGTTGGAATAGCCACACTATTTCTCATACATACAGTGTAGTTTACTGAAAACCGCAACACTAAAGAATATTCAGGATGATAGCAATGCTACCACAGCAACGCTGACTGGATACAAGCTCAGAGAGATGGCAGTGTTATGTATTGCGTCAGTGAAGACTTTGCGTCATACAAGCCTCTGCTAACTCTCTGAGAAGGTGTGGTGTTTAAATACTGGTACACAGCCCTCACAGCATATGCGAGTATGCCGCTGAAAAACAGTCAGTTTTCACCTTTTTATACAAGCATATCAGAAAGGCATTACAGATATTGAATTATTTAGTTGCCTTGTTTTTCTTGTGCTTCCATAAAGGTCTGTAAAAATCCAAGTAAAACTCCATTTGCAGAGCCCAATATTTTGCTGGTAGATCATTTACTAATTAAAACCGTTTTTTCTGATACAAATTGAGTCTCTACTTATGGATTGGAATAGCTAAGAAAATTAAGGGAGAAAAATAATAGGAGTTAAAGGGAACAAAGCACATCAAAATCACACTTTCATCATACGTATGTAGCATACAAATGTAAAAACAAACTTTCAAAATTACTTCTATTATCACATTTACTTTGTTTTGTTGGTCATTTTTTTGTTAGCTGAGCATCATGGGAAATGTAGTTCCAAAACCTCTGGAGGGCCAAGTTTGAGAATGTCTGCTTAGAAGCTATTTCTCAAATCCAAATAAAGTACCCTTAACTAAATTAAATGGGCTATGAAAGTGCATGTAATTTTAAGACACTTTAAAATGTACTTCTATTACAAAAAATACTTTGTCTCTTTGTATCCTTTTTTAAAAGCATATATACATATCTTCAGAGGCAGCAATGAACTACTGGAAGCTAGCTGGTGATTGGTTGCTACACACATTTGTCTCTTGTCATTGGCTCATCAATTGTGTTTATGTCACAGTTGTGCATTGCTGCTCTGAAGCGCACTTTAACTATGTGTAGCATTTTTGTTTTGTGCATGTATGTGCATTTAAATGCTTTCCCTACACCCTGAACAGCCCAAGAAAGAAAATACTTAAAAATCTGAATGGTTAGGGGCCCTGAAGTTGGTAAAAACTGCTAAGAAATTAAAGAAAAACAAGCTTCTGGCTGACTAGGATGCCTGGTATAACATATACAGCCTTGACTTGACTCCAACGCATTTTATTTAAGAATAATGTAAAGTAAACAAATCTACAGTAAAATAAATGCCCAGTTAGCGTTACAAAACTGACTTCTGAGGTTTGCAGAAAAATTCAGAATTTGAAAGAAGTGTAGCAAAAATTGTTATGAGGAAGTATTTGTCCGTAGAGAACGTACCATTAGAAAGGGTAGTTCGGACATTTTCTCTCTGTAGCATCCAGTTAACAGCTTCATTCTGATATGGACGTAGAACTGGAATCAAAGCCGGGTGCTGCACATCTTCCCGCAAGACATGGACATCTTGCTGGTGGGTTTGTCTAACATAGTCATAAAGTTCTTCAATGTTTTGCCTCTCAAGTTCTTGGTCTGCTTCCTCCTCGTTTTCTTCAACGATATCTGTATCAGGAAGATATCCGATTAAGTAAAGGTCACTGCTGCAGAATAGCAACATATGGATCATGAATCCAAAATATGGCTATTATGTTAGATCATTTTACAAAAGAAGGAAGAACCAAATAATAAAATAAGTAAAGTTAAAGACTACTTTCTTTCTAATATTTGTTTTAGGTGAGGGGGACTTGTGGGAGTTAGCTATGGGTGTTTTATAGGCACAGCCATGACTGCAGAAGTGGGAAAACTAGTTTCTCCATTGGCGGATTAAGCGGACATGACATGGGCATGATTGGACAAACTGTGGGGAGTCAGGAAAGGCCATGGACAGAGCCTGGGCAGTCCTTGGTTTAAGTCCAGAAACTGGCACATTTGCTCTAAAGAAAAAGTTGCAGAAGGGACTGCACAGAGTTCCCAAACTGAGAACCACACAATATCATGGACAATTGGGAGCTCTACATTTTTCTAAGCAATCATTTTTCAAAGAAAATAATTTATAGAAACCGATCTTGAGGAAATCGGGAGACACATGTACCATTCCCAAATTTAGTGGCAGATAAAGCCTTATTTATAAAAGAATATTATTTAGAATTATTCATTTTCTAATAACTACAAATCTAACAGAAAACGTCTTTACTGCTTTGTTTTTAAAGTACCAAAGGAACTGCTGCCTCTGGTGCTTTCCATTGCCTCCAAGGTGCATTACTGTGAATTATTTTGAAAACAGGTAATTTTGCATAGTGCAGTATGTAACTACTTTAATTTTTGCAAAAAAACATTCATAATAATGTTATTCTATTGATAAAGATTTATGGTATTTTAAAGTGATAGTAAATCCTAGCGTTTCTGAAATGCTAGGATTTACCAGTGCAACAAATAAAGGGGACTTTCAGTCATGAAGTATAAAATACTTCATGCTGAAAGTTCCTTTATTTGTCTGTAGAGCAGTGCTTTCCAAACTGTGTGTCGGGACACACTAGTGTGTCGGCGGCAGTGTGTAGGTGTGTCCCTGCTTCAGCACAAATTTGTTTTAATTTTTTTTTTTTTTTTTTTTCTGACTTTCCGTCTGCCTGCTACGCATATCACATGGTTGACACGTGATTGATACCTAGTGAGTCACAGATCATCTTAACCTATTGGCGAAGCTCAGTGGGAACTGAAACTATTCCCATTGGTAGCACATTGACTCCTGACTGCACGTGTAGTCTCCTTAATTGGCTCGTGACTGCATGTGTAGATAGTGAGTTGGACAGCAGTGTGTTTGCAACGCGGGCAGTAGTCAATCGGACTCACCGAGCTCTGAGGGCGGCAGCTTAAATGCTGAGCTGAAGTCAGTGGGGGTTTTTTTGCAACTAGCTCCCAGTAGTGCATTGCTGCTCCTGCTCTTGATATATGGATAGGAAGTGGAAGCTTAAGAAATGCTTGATGATGAAATGTGAGTGTCTTTATCTAATATTCCACCAAATATTCAGAAATTGTGTTCATCCCATCAACCTCATACATCCCATTAAAATATCAAGTAGCTATTGGTGTTATTAAACTTTTTTTAATTCTTGCACATACTTACATACTGTTACTTGTAAATACATTTCATTATTATATAATTCATGTATGTGTCCGTATCTCTTAAAACAAGTTAGTTTAACCTTCTTTTTGCTAGTACAACTGAATTACTGTGTCGCGAAATGATGTAGGTCTAAAAAGTGTGTCACCAACATAAAAAGTTTGGAAAGCTCTGCTGTAGAGATTGCCTCGCTGAGTTTCTCAGGCTGCCCACGCAGGAATGCTATTTATCATTGAAGGTGATTTTAGCCAATAGCTGTGCGGACCAGCTGGCATTATGCCGGAAAGCTAGCACGCTATTGGCTAGAATAATTAATCTTTAGCCTAACAGTGTACCCTTTATTTAACTGTTTTTTAACACTTCTATAAAACTGGCCATTCCCTTTGTCAGGTACAATAGTATGAGCTATAAATTCTGTCATCAGAACATAGCTTAAAATAGTACCATTAATTACTCAGTGTGTTAAAGAACTAGATAATATTCTTTTACATCTTTTCATTACCTGGAATCATAAAGTTATAGAACTTTTCCATCAGCCTTTGAATCAGAAGACAAGATTTTTTCATCCTTCCATGTCCTTCGCTAAGAAAATCTGGCTTGGCCACGATTGATTCCAAGAGGTAGATCCCAACCTGAAAGTAATGGGAGCTGTTTATAAGCCATAAAAAGCTAAATAAATATGCTTTAACTGTAGGTCTTCTATTGGACATTTTTTAGTATCTTGTAATCTAAAAATAGTAATGCACTATTGATTCTTTCAGACGTTAATTGGAACTTGTATCATTATGCCATTTATTTTAGTAACCTATTTTTTCTATATAAAAATGTTATTACTCCTAAAAATAACAAAATCTGCAGCTTAAAAGTGACACTGAACCCAAATTTTTTCTTTCGTGATTCATATAGAGCATGCAATTTTAAGCAACTTTCTAATTGACTCCTATTACCAATTTTTCTTCATTCTCTTGCCATCTTTATTTGAAAAGCAAGAATGTAAGTTTAGAAATCGGACCATTTTTGGTTCACAACCTGGGTTGTGCTTGCTGATTGGTGGCTAAATACACTCACCAATAAACAAGTGCAGTCCAGCATCTGAACCAAAAATTGTCTGGCTTCTTAGCTTAGATGCCTTCTTTTTTAAATAAAGATAGCAAGAGAGCAAAGAAAAAATTATAATAGGAGTAAATTAGAAAGCTGCTTAAAATTGCATGCTCTATCTGAATCATGAAAGAAAAAAAATTGGGTTAAGTATCCCTTTAACCCCTTAATGACAACTGACATACCAGGTACGTCATGCAAAAACGAACAGTTAATGACAATAGACGTACCTGGTACGTCAGTTGTCTAACAGAGTGCTGGAAGCGATCGCAATCGCTTCCAGCAGCTCTCAGGGTATTGCAGTGATGCCTCGATATGGAGGCATTCTGCAATACCTTTTTAGAAGACTCCGATGCAGAGAGAGCCACTCTGTGGCCATCTCTTCACCGGTAGCGATGCTGCCGTTCGTTGGTGGGTGGGAGCGTAACAGGGAGGCGGGTGGGCGGCCCATCGCTACCCAGCATCCGGTTCCTGTAAGTGCAATGTGCACGCCGGGTGCCGGGAGCGTGCGGGGGCGTGCGCACGCGTGTGTGCGCGCGCACTAGCCACTGACACCAATGAGGAGGGAGAGGGGGGAAAAAAGATTAAAAAATTTTAAATATAAAAGGATCTGGGAGGGGGGTATTGTGTGGGGGGGGGGGCTGCTACACTACAGAAAAAAATAAAAAGTGCAAAAGAAAAAAAAATACTTTTATTTTTGGGGGCAAACTGTGTACTGGCAGACAGCTGCCAGTACCCAAGATGGTGGAAATTAGGTAGGGGAGAGGGTTAGAGAGCTGGGGGGGGGGGTCAGGGAGTTTGGGGTCTAAGGCAGGGGTCCATCACAGCTAAAATATTTTATTATCTTTATTTAAAAAAAAAAAAAATCCTTTTATTTAGTACTGGCAGACTTTCTGCCAGTACTTAAGATGGCGGGGACAATTGTGGGGTGGGGAGGGAAGAGAGCTGTTTGGGAGGGATCAGGGGGTAGGATGTGTCAGGTGGGTGGCTGATCTCTACCCTAAAGCTAAAATGAACCCTGCAAGCTCCCTACAAGCTACCTAATTAACCCCTTCACTGCTGGGCATAATTCACGTGTGGTGCGCAGCAGCATTTAGCGGCCTTCTAATTACCAAAAAGCAACGCCAAAGCCAAATAAGTCTGCTATTTCTGAACAAAGGGGATCCCAGAGAAGCTTTTACAACAATTTGTGCCATAATAGCACAAGCTGTTTGTAAATAATTTCAGTGAGAAACCTAAAATTGTGAAAAAAGTATTTTTTTTTTTTTTTTATTTGCTCGCATTTGGCGGTGAAATGGTGGCAAGAAATATACCAAAATGGGCCTAGATCAATACTTGTGGTTGTCTACTACACTAAAGGAAAAATTAACCCCTTCACTGCTGGGCATAAAACACGTGTGGTGCGCAGCTGCATTTAGCGGCCTTCTAATTACCAAAAAGCAACCCCAAAGCCATATAAGTCTGCTATTTCTGAACAAAGGGGATCCCAGAGAAGCATTTACAACCATTTGTGCCATAATTGCAGAAGCTGTTTGTAAATAATTTCAGTGGGAAACCTAAAGTTTGTGACACAATTTGTGAAAAAGTGAACTTTTTTTTTTTTATTTGATCGCATTTGGCGGTGAAATGGTGGCATGAAATATACCAAAATGGACCTAGTAGGTACTACTGGGAGCTTGCTGCACATATATGGCTCTTGTCATTGCAACTATAGGATACCAATAGAATGAAGCAAATTTGATGCTCTATCTAAATCATAAAAGAAAAAAAAAATTGGGTTTCATCTCCCTAATATATAAAAACAGGGACAATAGTGGATAAATAATAAAGGCATGAACTATAGCTCTGAAACACTTTGCCATCAGTCTTTTTTAAAGGGAATCATAGCTTCATTCCTATATAGTGCGCTAACCATTAGGAATAAGTCAATATAACCATCAGTCACAACCTGCTGTAATCACACAATCAACAGAAGATTGATAGATGATACTAGTTGTCAGTATACATCGATTACAGCTTTACTAAATGGTTTTAACATTGCCCTGAAATACACATACTTAAAATACAAGATAAAAATATGATGTTAAAGGAAAAGAAAGTCAATGAATTCAACTTGCATGATTCTGATAGAAAATGTCATTTTAAAGCACTTTTAAATTCACTTCTAGTTTTGTTTTGAAATTGACTTTGTTCTCTTCATATCCTTTGCTGAAACCCCTTTGCAGGTGTTAAACACAGAGTAGTGCAGGGTCGATAGTCTTAAAATTTTATGCTCTAATTAAACTAAATTATTGATAATAGAAGGAAACCTATTAAAATGTCATGCTATTTCTAATCCATTTAAAGGGACATGAAACCCCAAAAAATTATTTCGGGATTCAGACAGAACATACCAGGTTTTTCAAAGTAAGTTCAGGAGCAGCAAAGAACCTAGGTTCTAGCTGCTGATGGGTGGCTGCATATATATACCGATTGTCATTGCCTCACCCATGTGTTCAGTTAGAAACCAGTAGTGCATTGCTGCTCCTTCAACAAAGGATACCAAGAGAACAAAACAAATGAGATAATAAAAGTAAATTGGAAAGTTGTTTAAAATAACATGTTCTATCTGAATCATGAAAGAAAATATTTGCGTTTCATGTCCCTTTAAGTTTAATTTTGACTTTAATTAATTGTAGAATGTATTTTTCAGTTATTATAGCACTCAAAGGATACCAAGAGTAGTAAGCAAAATTGATAAAAGAAGGAAACTTCTATTAAAATGTCATGCTCTTTCTAATCCATTTAAGTTTAATTTTGACTTTACTGTTCCTTTAAATGTATTTTTAATTGTCGCCATAAACTAGGTGTTTACATGACTACCTTTACATATCAAAAGTAATTTGCAAAGAACAAAATAAAGAAAAAGTACTTGCATTTTTTATAATAAATATAATTATAATAAAATATATGTCACATGCTTAATATATAAAAACTACTGGTTATGATAAGAAGCAAAAGAGGGATAGAATTAAAGAAAGGACCTTGTTGGTTCCGAGCAGAAACTGCTGCTGATCCATTTTTAACCCCTTAGCGACTACTACGTATCCTGTATGTCGCTGGACGTTAAGGTTTTTTTGACCCATAATAGTGCGGGTTTTGCGGCTAAACTGCACCAAACAACCAAGCCCCATTAAAAGACCAGCGATGTCGTTAAAGGGACATTGAACCCAAATGTTTTCTTTAGTGATTCAAATAGAGCATGAAATTGTAAGCAACTTTCTAATTTACTCCTATTATCAAATTTTCTTCATTCTCTTGGTATCTTTATTTGAAATGCAAGAATGTAAGTTTAGATGCCGGCCCATTTTTGGTGAACAACCTGGGTTGTTCTTGCCGATTGGTGGATAAATTCATCCACCAATGAACAAGTGCTTTCCAGGGTCTGAACCAAACAAATAGCTTGGGTGCCTTCTTTTTCAAATAAAGATACCAAGAGAACGAAGAAAAATTGATAATAGGAGTAAATTACAAAAGTTGCTTAAAATTGCATGCTCTATCTGAATCACTAAAGAAAAAAAATTGGGTTCAGTGTCCCTTTAAGGGGATAAGACTAGAGCTGCTAACTGGATCAGTGGTAGTTTCTGCTTGAAACCTGCAGTGCGCTACCCCCACTGCAACATGTAAATATTATTAGTTTTATAAATAAGAAGCAATTGCGCATACAATCCTACAATGTGAGAATACAGTTTTCTGTTTTCATGAATATATTTTAAAATCCAGTTTTACCGAATGCAAATGCAACAAATATTTTGAAATATTAGAGCAACTAATAAAAGAGAAAACAAATCATTGATCATCAATGCGCTCACGTGATTTGAGATTGGATTATGGGGCTGCCTACACTGCTAGGCACGCCCCCCCAGTCCGATACTTGCTTTTGTCAAAGGGGGAAGCTGCAGTACGCCGTATAAGGTAGGACATTCCATGCTGTTCTAATGGTTAGGACAGCATGGAACGTCCTTATGGCGTGAAGGGTTTAATACTGTAACACATTAGAAAAAAAATATAAGGGAAGAAATATCACACATCCGCAGCTAAGTTAATCACATTATTATCACTGTTTATTAGGCTCATTTAATTGTGGCATACTTGGGTATATCACTTAACCTCCCAAATTTCATCATGGCATATTTTCCTTGTGATATTCCACTGTGGCCCTATATGATACACTACACTTTATTTGGCGCACACTTTATATCAGCGTTTCTCAACTCCAGTCCTGAAATGTCACTAACTGGACAGATTCTAAGGATTTCCCTACCCGACATAGGTGAGACAGTCAGCCCAGGCAGGGGATTAGAACCTGACCTGCTAGGGGTGCTTCAGAGTAAAACTGAGAAACACTGATTTCTGTGATACATTCAAATATTTACCTTAGCTGCATCAGGGGGAAGAATTGATGGAAGGACAAGTGCTCTAGTGCCCCTTTCCAAGGCTCCTGGTAACCCCAGGGGTGTACCACAGGTTAAGAAACTAGATATTACATCGCTTTGCTTAAAGGGATATGAAACCAATTTTATTTTTCTTTCATGATTCAATTAGAGCATGAGATTTTAAACAACTTTCAAATGTACTTGTATTATCAATTTTTATTCGATCCCTTGGTATATATTGTTGAAAAGCAGGGATGTATGCTTAGGAGCCAGCCCATTTCTGGATCACTATATGACAGCAGTTTTCCATTTGAAAGAGCACTAGATGGTAGCAAAATTTCCCAGGTATCTCCTCAACACAGGATATCATGGGAACAAAGCAAACTTGATAATAGAAGTAAACTGGAAAGTTGTTTTTTTTAAATGGTATGCTCTGTCTGAATCTCAAAAGAAATGTTGTGGGTTTCATATCCCTTTAAGCTTTGTGCCGAAGTAATTCCTTTATAACCTGGTATTATCACTTACTTTTGTGCATTCAAATACAGTTTAAAATGCTGGTCCAGAGTGGAAACCTCCTCTGATCCAATCAGCAGCGCTAGTTGCACATCTGAGTTGCGCCATTAGTGATGTTGATTGGATCAGAGTCAGGTTCTGCTTAGGACCTGCAGTGCTACATGGGTCCCGATCACCACATCTACTGTGTGTTTAAACCCTTTGCAGGGGTTAAACACACAGAAGTGTAGGATAGACAGTCTTAAAATTACATGTAATCATATTCCCACTATTATGGCCCTTTAAGTGTATGACAAAATGGAGGTAGTAAGGGTCAAGGAAGTATGTGTGCATATTCATAAAGGGACACTGAACCCAAATGTTTTCTTTCCCGATTCAGATAGAGCATGACATTTCAAACAACTTTCTAATTTACTCCTATTATCATATTATTTTCATTCTCTTGGTAATCTTTATTTGAAATGCAAGAATATAAGTTTAGATGCCGATCCATTTTTGGTGAACAACCTGGGTTGTTCTTGCTGATTGGTGAATTCATCCACCAATAAAAAAAGTGCTGTCCAAAGTGCTGAGCCAAAAAAAAAAGCTCAGATGCATTATTTTTCAAATAAAGATAGCAAAAGAAAGAAGAAAAACTGATAATAGGAGTAAATTAGAAAGTTGCTTAAAATTGCATGCTCTATCTGAATCACGAAATAAAAAATGTGGGTTCAGTGTCCCTTTAAGCCTCAGTTAGCAGCCTGGAGGGAAAAAGAAAAAAAATTGGGAACCATGGCTCTCTGACTGCCAGGATTTGTCAAGGCTTGTTAAAAGGGACAGTCAACTCCAGAATTGTTATCGTTTAAAAAGATAATCCCTTATTACCCATTACCCAGTTTTGCATAACCAACACAGTTATATTAATATACTTTTTACCTCTGTGATTACCTTGTATCTAAGCCTCTGCAGACTGCCTCCTTATTTTAGTTCTTTTGACAGACTTGCTTTTTAGACAATTTGTTACTCCTAAGTAACTCCACAGGAGTGAGCACGTTATGTATATGGCACACATGAACTAGCGCTGTATAGCTGTTAAAAACTGTCAAATGCATTCACATAAGAGGCAGCTTTAAAGGGCTTAGAAACTGGCATATGAGCCTACCTAGGTTTTGCTTCCAACAAAGAATTCCAAAAGAACAAGTTTTGAGAATAAAAGTAAACTGGAAAGTGGTTTAAATTGCATGCCCTATCTGAATCATGAAAGTTTAATTTTGACTAGACTGTCCCTTTAACACTTTATTATAATTGTCCTCTATGTGACCCAAATCTAAACAATTTTAAGGAAAGCTACAAAATTAATAAACTGCATACCATAAGCTCTTGGTGTTTTGATGGCCTTTGACACAATGCAATAAGTTTCTTCTTTTGCAACCATCTAAGATCTTCCAATAAATCATCTCCAAGGGAACACTCCACCAATAAAACTTCTTCAAAATTGTTACTGGATCCTTTTGTTTCGTCATCATCCGTTTCCTCATCTATCTCATGAATACATAACAAAAGCTGAGCAGACACCGATTCTGCTTTAGTCATTGTAAAACAACGTCCAAGAAAATCACCATTAAAAACCTGACCAGGAAGAAAATGAAGACTAAACTCTCCAAGCAATATCTTCCAGGAATCATCTGTAGGAGGTGGAGAAATAACCATATTAAGTTGAACACACAAAGGGGTCAAAACATTTGTAGACTCCTCTGGTTCTTCTATATTTCGAGGAAACTTCAGAGGTTCTGATTTAGGTTCAGGGCTCTGTTTTTGGTCACTCTGATCATGTTTACCACTGACAGGAGAGAAAGATGTGCTAGGTCCAGGCACTGTTCCATCCTCTACTAAAGAAAAGTCCTCAAATTTCCGGTCTTCATGCATGTTCCAGCAGTGTTGTTTCTTTGCTTCATCATCAAGCTTGACTGGAGGAGCACGCTTCCTCCGACTGCTCATTATGAAAGCCTTTTTTTAAGTCCTTGCAGGGAAAAGTTAATATATTAATATATTTGCAATCCAATTTACATTTGACAATTAAATTATATTGAGACTATTATTAATATGGGGTGTGTGGCCAATTCAAATTCTCAGTATACACCAACAAGCCTTTTTAGTGAAATCTAAAGCAGCTTACTTGATTACATTCAACCAACTTGTATTTTTCATTTTACTATTCTGAAATATGTTTTTTTTTTTACTCTTATCTTTGAGATTTCAGTTTTACTTTGGGTGGGACTAATAAACACCTCTCTTTGGTTGCTTAGGTGTAGCTTAAAGGGACATAATACTCATATGCTAAATCACTTGAAACTGATGCAGTATAACTGTAAAAAGCTGACAGGAAAATATCACCTGAGCATCTCTATGTAAAAAAGGAAGATATTTTACCTCACAATCTCCTCAGCTCAGCAGAGTAAGTTCTGTGTAAAAAGTTATACTTCACCTGCTCCCAGCTGCAGGTAAAAATTAAAAAAAAATTAAGAAATGACCAGCAGCCAATCAGCATCAGCAGTGTTGAGGTCATGAACTCTTACTGTGATCTCATGAGATTTGAATTAAATCTCATGAGATTTCATAGTAAGCTTCCTTTACCTGATTGGTGAAATAATATGAGAGTTCACGAGGCTCATCCCCTAAGCTGTCCTAGGGCAGACACACTAAAATGCTGCTTAGAAATCCTTTACAATGGGAGGTGGCTACTGAGGAACTTTTGAGGTAAAATATCTTTCTTTTTTACATAGAGATGTTCAGGAGATATTTTCTAGTCAGCTTTTTACAGCTATGCTGCATCACTTTCAAGTGTTTAAACATTTGGGTATTATTGCCCTTTAAGCTACATTTATTGTGTGACATTTGACGCCTGTCAAAAGCTCCCTAGCTTTTTATGTGTCAGCGGCCGGGGCGACGTGGCATCTCCAGCTTCAATGTGTACATTTCAACTCACTGAGAGGAAAATATTTTCATTGAGTGGTCAGACCTGAGATTTACGTCTATAAAAACAAAAAACTGCTGCTAGCACATAGTCCATAAAAATGTATTTAGATTGCATGGACAGGTGTGAATATAATCAGAGTTCTAATGGCTATTCTTCACTAACTAGTTTTATATTAGATATTATTTATTCCAAGAATTTACTAGCTTTTATGGTAACTGATGTTGTTATAATAACCAAATTAAAGTTTTGATTGTCTAAGATTTGGGTTCTCCTAGATCTTGTAAACTGTGGTTCAGTCCTAAATTGTATATCATATTATTTAGCTTATTTGACAGTTTTCAAATGTCATAATTCAGGTCTATTACACAATGATTCAGTTGGTTCTTAAAGGGATATTCCAGCCAAAATTGAAAACCACATGGGTGCATTTCGGTATTGAACAGAAGCAATTTTGTAATATACATACATTAGCAAAAATGCTTCTAATACAAGTTATAGCTATTTCAAAAGTGTATTTAAGTATGGACCGTGCACCAGCATTTTAAACACAACACTTGCTCAGAGAGCCTAAAGCGCTTGTACTGTCTGGTAATGACACAATTTGTTAATTGCTGACATGATACAAGTCCCACTGAGGATCTGAGCAGCTGCAGTATTTAATATGTGGGTGCAATAAATATATCTAGCTATGCTTCACATGCACAGAAAAATGTTAACATTTAAACAGTGATAACTCTTAACAGAAGCATTTTTGCCAATACATGTATATTGAAAATATGTTTCTATTCAAAGATGCAATAAATCTATGTGCATTTATATTTTGACTGGAATGTCCCTTTAAATGTTCTGTCATCTTTAATTTTGACCAATATAGCCCACACTATTTAGGTCGGTTAGTTTTTAATGGTCCATAAGAGAAAAATTAGAATAATTAGGTTTGTATTACGTTTTCTCTTTTTTGACACAAATACCTTGTGATGGTTTTGTTGTACATGCTTTGTCTTGTATTTTATATTATTGCTCTGTGTTATTTATATATTTAAATTAAAACCTAAGTAATAAAAAATGTCCACTTTTGCATACTAACCTCTTATTTCAGTGTCCCTGTGACTAACATATGCTCAAGGGTATAATCCCATACAAATGCACAGCTACAGTTTATATGAGGATCTATCCAAGGTGATATAAGTATGCTTTAAAGGGCATTAAAGGCACACTGAACCCAAACATTTTCTTTCGTGATTCAGATAGAGCATGCAATTTTAAGCAACTTTCTATTTTACTCTTATCAATTTTTTTGTTCTCTTGCCATCTTTATTTGAAAAAGAAGGCATCTAAGCCAAGGAGCCAGCCAATTTTTGGTTCAGCACTCTGGACAGCACTTGTTTATTGGTGGGTAAATGTTTCCACCAATCAGCAAGAACAACCCAGGTTGTTCACCAAAAATGGGCCGGCATCTAAACTTACATTCTTGCTTTTCAAATAAAGATACCAAGAGAATGAAGAAAATGTGATAATAGGAGTAAATTAGAAAGTTGTTTAAAACTGCATGCTCTATCTAAATCACAAAATAAAAAATTTCGGTTCAGTGTCCCTTTAAAAGTAGAGCTTCAGGAGACCATGACAAGAGGCATATCTGCATTCTCACCATTACTAGCTAGCTCCCATTAGCGCATGGTTGCTCCTATACTTCAACAGTCAATACAATTATATAAAACTTAATATTTATGAAGTATCAGTTTTAAGGGTGAAAGAATGGTGGAAGAGATTATGTTTCTTTGCAAAGAATTCATTGGAAAGGAATGACACATTTTTGGATCACTTACATAAATTATTATGTAGACAATTCAAACAAAAATAATCTATAATACATTTTTGAAACAAATAATAAAAATCCAAGTACAGCTTAATATAACATTTACTAAACTGAAATTTAGACAACTATGGATTCAAATATATAAGTTAAGTTATTATAGGCAATTGTTTAAAATACTTCTGTTCTTATTATGGATATCCCAAATAATTTACCCCATAAGGATATAGTGGACAAAAATGATATAAAAATTTATATTTAATCATCTTTCCAAGTGACTATTTAAAAGTCACGTTTACAACACATACTAAATTAGGAAAACACTGGACATATAACTAATAGACCTAAAAAAAAGAATAAGAATAATTATTTTAAGCGACTTTACCTGTTCGAAAAGTGCTTGATTTTGACGGATGTGACAGGAGTGGAGATAAGTAAACCAGCATTACACTCTCATGCTGTAGTTGTGTAACATGTAGTCTTATTCACAAAAATATTGCACATAAGTAAAGAATTATAACTGGCACCTGAGATACATTACAAAAACAACAGTTTTAAGCAGCGAGTTGGATGCGTGAGTCTTGTTTTGTGCATCCAACTAAAAACATTTTCAGGAACATTAACAAATCTTCACACACAAATGCACTGTGCACCGATATCATCTATTTACTGCGAAAGGAACACAATGAAAACTGCAACTACGGCAGTGTTTAGGCGGCCATCTTTGACTAGGGAAGTGGAAACAAACAGACAAGTTTCTTCCGACTCAAGGAGTTGAAAATAAAGCGGCCATGTTGGATAATGGCAACCCTGTTATTCTAGTTTGATACTATATACACAGCATTCTGGTGCGACGAAGTTCAAATATAAAGAAATAATTGGGACCAGTGTTAGTTTTTGAAATCTGCAGAATACAAAACGGTATAAGCATGGCATGTCTTTCAAAAGATGGACTGTACTTAAAGGGACACTGAACCCAATTTTTTTTCTTTCATGATTCAGAGAGCATGCAAATTTAAGCAGCTTTCTAATTTACTTCTATACATTTTTCTTCATTCTGTTGCTATCTTTATTTGAAAAGCAAGAATGTAAGTATAGAAGCCGGCCCATTTTTGGTTCACAACCTGGGTTGTGCTTGCTGATTGATGGCTAAAGCACCCACCAATAAACAAGTGCTGTCCAGTGTCCGAAACCAAAAATTGTCTGGCTCCTTAGCTTAGATGCCTTCTTTTTAATTAAATATAGCAAGAGAACAAAGAAAAATTGATAATAGGAGTAAATTAGAAAGTTGCTTAAAATTGCATGCTCTATGTGAATCATGAAAGAAAAAAAAAATGGGTTTAGTATCCCTTTAAAAGGCTAAATGAAACAATGTAATTTGTTAGGATAGCTATATTATATCAATCCCTGTTATATGTAATAAAACAGGGTTCTTCGTAAAAAAATTCCTATGAACCAGTGCAATGTTTCCACATACTTTCACGACTCTATTTTTATGCTTGGTCTGAAAAATTATGAAGTGATATACAAGATAGCTGCAAAAAGTGACAAAATGTGTGCGTACTTTATTCTTGATTGTAGTCAAACTTTGAAGTGTTTTATAGTAATAACACACACTCATACAACATACACACACATAATGCACCCTCTCATACAAAACACACACCACACACACTCATACAACACACACACACTCATATAACACACACCAGTCCTACACACACTCATACAACGCACCAAATACACTCTTATACAACACACACTCTCATAAAGCACACACACACTCACCTCACACTCTCATACAACACACAGATAAGGTTACCAGCTGTCCAACGCAAAAGTACTGGAAAATCTCTTGGTGACTGGGCACTATGGTAGATGGGGGCAGGACCGTCTTTAACGCAGGGCAAAAGGGGCAGCTGCCCAGGGCCCAGTCTCTGTTGAGGGGCCCAAGAGTCCTAAAAAAAAAAAAAAGAATTTTTTTTTTTTTTTTTATGGTTTATACCAGACTGTTGATGTGACATGGGGAATACACACATTCAGTCCTATTACTGTCACAGTCAAAAATACTCTGCTTATATATATATATTTTTTTTTTAAAAAACTGTGCCAGACCGTGCCGGTGTCATGTGACATGCCAAGCTATTGCCATGTGCTGTTTTAGATGTGCACTGTGCAGCACTGAATGCAAAGTCCTAACTCGGCATCCAGCCATTCCCACTGCATCAGAAAAGGTCCTGCTGGGGTTACCACTGTTACCAGGTAACTGCTCTGGTGGTGGCGATTGTTTCTGGGTAGGGCTGACTGTAGGCTCATGCAGCAGAAAGATGGAGCGGCAGGCACGTGAGGATTTGAGCATCTGTGCAGTTGCATACACTGCTCTCTTCAGTCTTGAGGCTGTGTGACTCATCTCACACTGTATCCATGCAGCCTTGGACAGACAGCATCCATTCTGCTGGTCCCCTTAGCCCTGCTCTTTCTTCTATGGCCCTAAGATCAACTAACTGAAGTTTGTTAGGGGAACAGTGCTTTGTAGAAAGGTGTCAGTGGGAAGAATAAGTGAGTGCACATTCGCCCCTCCCCATGCAGCATTGTCTAGTGCAGGGTTAGAGGGAACTTGTTCCTAGCAAAGAAGTGACATGTGCTGCTGTGGCTGTAGTGATGTGCAGTTCATGAACGAATCGTTCATTTGAACTGGTTCTTTTTACTGAACTGTATGACTGAACTGATTCGTTTGTAACAGTTCAGTTCCACAGGCAGCATGTAATATGATCCTAGAGTGAGGTCTCTGTTATAACTCTGGTTCTGCTATGAGACCTCACTCTAGGATCATATTACATGCTGTTGAATCAGTGTACTGCATCAGTGTACTGTGTACTGTTAACTCAGTGATTCATTAGCAACTGAGTGATTCATAGCAGAACCAGAGTTATAACACAGTTGCTAATGAATCACTGAGTTAACAGTACACAGTACACTGATTCAACAGCATTATATCATCCTAGACTAGAGTGAGCATTGCAAATTAACCCTAAGGACCCCCTGTTAAATAAATAATGCTTTAATAAAATAGTGTCAACTTATTTTAAAGAACATAAATAAGTGTAATAACAAGAAAAAAAATGCACTTACATATTTACTTAACTTAAACAATACTTTATTCTATCTTGATACACCAATGCAATTTTAAACAATTTACTTCTAATATATATATATATATATATATATATATATATATATATATATATATATATATATATATATATATATATATATATATTAGAAGTAAATTGTTTAAAATTGCATTGGTGTATCAGGATAGAATAAAGTATTGTTTAAGTTAAGTAAATATGTAAGTGTATATGTAAGTAAATATGTAAGTGTATATGTAAGGATACTTAGAGAACAAAACAATATATATATATATATATATATATATATATATATATATATATATTGTTTTGTTCTCTAAGTATCCTTAAGAGTGTCAAGCTGAACTGAAGCAACTAGCAGCAGAGAGCAGCAGCAGAGAGCAGTACAGACACAGTGACTCAGGACTCATTCTAAATGATTCAGAATCGCTGGGTCTGTACTGAATCTGCGATTCTTCTGCTCTGCCCCTCAAGCGCATCATGTGATCAGTAGGTGAACTGATGAATCGGTTCATGAACCGGTTCAGTTAATCGAACTGTCCGAAATGAACCGATTCATCAGGCTGAACCGAACTTCACATCACTATGTGGCTGATGTATAGTGTCATGCTGATACTTCACACATTAATGTAAGGTTTATTTTTATAGTTTTTATTTTCTCTCTGTCTCAGATTTTACAGCTTCCCATAGTAGTTCTGCTGTTCTAGTCAGTAAACTTATATTTGTCTGCACCTCCATGCTTCCTCCTCAGTCTTTACCTTGCTTTGCTCCTGTTTGCTGCCCTAAATCTCTTTAACCAGCTAACCTCAAACCAGAATCACATTTAAAAGAATATTAAATGAATCCACAGTGGAGGAATTTATATATTTATTTACATATTAGTACTGCTTAGGTCCAGTTTAACATATTGCAATTTATTTCATTTTTTTTAAAAATGATTAGCCCAGCAGTGGATGATCCATTGCATGGGGTGGGGGGGCCCAAGAAAATTTTTGCCCAGGGTACAGTCAATATTAAAGACGGCCCTGGATGGGGGTCACAAAAAGCCACCACTATTGATTCAATCATTTACATTTTTCGCAACTAAGAAGTATTTTTATCCCATAGCTGTCAGTAACAAAGAAATCAACTAGACCACACATAAACAGTAGTGATTTTTACCTCTATGACTGTTAAACAGATATAACAGATCTTATCTCAATGAGGAATACAAACAATAAATCTGTTACCAAACAGTTATGCAATAATAGTCCCAAAAGAATCCGTGCTCTGCACTATTCAAAGGGCCTCAATGGATATCAAGGTATAGGTGGCTGCTCTCCTCTTCACAGACGAATCCGAACCAAACTATGAAGTGAAACACAAAACAGAGGGGTGCCTCAAGTGCAGATCAACCAAAAGTGAGCATGAAATGATGCAACCAAAATCCAAAAATGAGTACTCACATTTGGCAATAGCACACCAATGTGCTGGTAGTGATGTGCTGACATCTCAGGGTCTATCAGCTCACCCTCTCTCCAGGTGTTGCTCAGCAAGTTGAATCACAAGAAAGATCCAAGGATTTGAAGCTCAACTTTGTGTAGTATTCAAATGGGGAAAAACAAAGGTGCTAGAACTGTGCTTAAGTTTAAAAAATTGTTTATTTAAAAACAACACATTAAAAACAAAAGCAGTGAGTTAAAATAGGGGTGTCCAAGTTTTAACCCCTAGATAGGGGGTACAACTTGGACACCCCTATTTTAACTCACTGCTTTTGTTTTTAATGTGTAGTTTTAAAAAAAAACACATTTTTAAACTTAAGCACAGTTTTAGCACCTTTTTTTCCCATTTGAATACTACACAAAGTTGAGTTTCATATCCTTGGAACTTTCTTGTGATTCAACTGGCTGAGCATCACCTGGATAGAGGGTGAGCTGATACACTCTGAAATATCAGCACATCACTGCCAGCACATTGGTGTGCTATTGCCAAATGTGAGTACCCATTTTTGGATTTTAGTTGCATAATTTCATGCTCACTTTTGGTTGATCTGCACATGAGGCACCCCTCTGTTTTGTGTTTCACTGCTAAAATACTGGACTGTCTGGTTAAATACTGGACACTTGGCAACCCTACACACAGACCACACACAATCTCATACAACATACACTCTCAAAAAACACACACACACGACATACTCATACAACACACAGACCACACACACACTCTCATACAACACTCACACACACACACACAAGTCGCATCCCAGTGAACATGATGTTCCAGCCCAGTAATGGGTTCCGGCCCGTGGTTTGAAGAACCCTGTAATAAAATATTCATATTTTTGCTTCTTCATATATAAATGAACAAATTCATTAATATGATTGGTTGAATTCATATAATTACAAATGTAAATCTGCAAAATCGGCAATTATAATGTTTACATTCTAACTTTATGCATTCACAGTTTATTTTATAAACGTGGCATATTTCCTTGAGATGATTATCTGTTATTGTAATATACATTAAATTTAAAGGGACATTAAACATACAAACCAAATATCAGCCAGTAACATTTGTTTAAACTGATTTTGAAACAAATAGGAAGTTTGTGTATTACTGGTCTGTGGGATAGAAGCTTACTGGTGGATAAAGACAATCGCACTGGTGGACGTTTGTTAAAAGAAAAAAGAAAACAAAGAAAACTAATGCATTTTAAAATGTATTTATTATGTTGTCCTGGAAACAAAATGTTCTTTAAAGGGACATTAAACACTTTGAGATGGTAATGTAAAATGATAAATGTTATATATAAAATAAAACTCTGCAAAATACTCTCATTATTTATTTTGTCATTTTTTTCCCTGTAATCCCATTCTGAAATTGTGAGCTTTTCAGTTCCTGTTAGAAATGGAAGTGACCTATATATAACTGTCTCTAATTGGCCAAAGCAGAGAAGGTAACATAATTTACAACATGGCACCTCCCATTGCTTTATAGACACTAAATCTTTCCACTTATTTTGCCAATATTTTAACAGCTAATGAAACTTTAAAAAATACATCTACATGTTATTCTTAGACTAATATTTTATTTTAATGCATCATTCTACCTAGCGTTAGTGTTTAATGTCCCTTGAATAAATTAAAATCACAATCTAAGTATAGTTTATTAAAAGCATATAGCACCTGCTTTTTACTACTACACGTATATTTAATTATTTTAAATTTTAAAGCTGGATAATAATTCCTGGTTTGTAACTTCTCAAGTTTTGTGACTACTGCCAAGTCTGTTATTTCCAAGTGTCTTCCCTGCCTAACCTAGTCAACCTGCTACCTATAAAAGGCTACATTTCAGTTTTAAGTACCATTAAAGGAACAGTCAACACTAATAACCATAGAATCAATTATAAATTAATGTATAATTTCAATCTCAATGCAGCCTGCTATGCTTACATATTCTTATGTGTTATCGATGAAACATTTCACTGTTAGTCATCTTTTTTCAAATACAAATGGCCTACAAACTCCTCCCCCTCTCTTACTTCATTGAAAACATTTTTTTTGTTCGTCTTGAGTCCGTGCACGAGCTTGAGAGTGATGTCACTATTTAGGTCACTGTTGAATGCGCATGCGCATTATCGCTATACTCACAGCTTGAAAGCCGAAGTGCAGGGGAAAGTTTTAGGAAGCGCAACGATATTATATTGTAGTACTTCCCGCTATGCACAGTGCTGTATCAAACTAGAATTACTATTAATTGCTAACTTTGACTATCCATGTTTAGTGTGTTTTTTAGCCAAGACAGATATAATAATGCTGAAGTCACAGCAAAATAATGTTTATTTATTGATAAATGGCAATATGATTTGCAATGAAAAACAGTTTTTACAATTGTGCATTGTGCATCTGCTACCCGTGTATCAGTAGTAGAATGTCAAGCACATTATATACATACTTAATATTTTACAAGTAAAGAATATCGATTATATTGTTATTTGTGTTAAAAAAAATTGTTCAAAATTGAATTTTATCAATAAATATTAATCATAGAAATCGAATTAAATTTTTTATTTTTTATGGAAAATTATTTTCAAATTAAAAATCATGTCCATTTATTTGCATTTATAAAGAAAAAACAACACACTGTTAAAAAAAATTATACTCATAGTAATTCATGATTTTTTAAATCCCCTTCCAAAAAAATATAATTGCATGTGGACTTGAGGCTTGGTGCATATGATGCTTTAAGATATATAAATTTAATTAAAACTGTCTCATAGTTTTATTATATTAACTATCGCTATCTTTCTTCTATTCCTCAACTCTATCTTTATTCTATCCCTCTATTTTATTTTTCACTCTCTTCTTTAAATCCCCTCTCTTTCTCTTTCTTATATCGTCTCAGTCTCTCTCTCTCTCAATCTCTCTCTCTATCTCTCTGTTCTATTTCTTCTATGTCCCCCTCTCTCACTCTATTCTATCCCTCCCCTCTCTCTCTCTATTTCTTCTCTATCTCTCCTCTCTCTTTCTGTCTCCTTATATCTTATTTTAAAAAAAACTTTTTTTAATTATTTCTATATTCTATCCCTCAAATCGCTTTCAATTGTTAATTTTATATCTATGTCTTACACACCTCTCTCTCCCATTATCAATGTTTTATATATCTCTCTCTTCCATCACTCACATTTCATAAATGTACAGTCAGCAACAAAATAGTTGTTGATTAAAAACATAGATAATCCCTTTATTGCCCATTCCACAATTTTGAATAACCAACACAGTAATAATAATACTCTTTTTACCTCTGTGATTACCTTGTATGTAAGCCTATGCAAACTGCCCCCTTATTTCATTTATTTGGACCGAATTTCCTTTTTGCCAATCACTGCTCACTCCTAATTAAATTCACATGTGTGAACTCAAAGTTATCTATTAGAAATATTTAAAATAATGCCCTCTATTGTTGAAAATGCATTAAAGGTAAAGTCAAGTCCAAAGAAAACTTTAATGATTTACATATGTAATGTAATTTTAATAACATTTACAATTTATTTATATGTAATTATTTTCTTTGTTCCCTGGTTATTATTATTTGAAAGATAATTCTAGGCGGTTCATATGCTAATTACTTCTATCTTCGACACTACCTATAATCTTAATTCATTATGACCACTATAGGGCATTACTTCATGTGTTTTATATAGATAACATTGAGCTCATGCACGTGAAGTTACATTGTAGTGAGCAATGTTTGGCTAAAATGCCAGTCTGTCAAAATAAATTAAATAAGGGGGACATTTGCATAGGCTAATTTTCAAGAAAATAACATAGGATAAAAAGTGTATTTGAATAACAGTTTAGGTTATGCCAAACTGGTGAATGGTTAAAGGGCCATGATACCCAAATGTTGAAACACTTGAAAGTGATGCAGCATAGCTGTAAAAAAGCTGACTAGAAAATATCACCTGAACATCTCTATGTAAAGAATAAAGATATTTTACCTCAAAAGTTCATCAGTAGCCATATCCCATTGTAAAGGACTTCTAAGCAGCAAATCAGTATGTCTGTCCTAGGACAGCTAAGGGAGTGAGCTTACATGCCCACTCATCTTATTTCCGTATTCAGTTTAAGGAAGTTTACTATGAAATCTCATGAGAGTTAAGTGAAATATCATGAGATCACAATAAAAGAGTTCATTACCTCAGCACTGTTCATGCTGATTGCTGTTCATTTCTTATTTTTTTATTTTTTTTTACCTGCAGCTGGGCAGCAGCTGAAATCTAACTTTTTACACAGAACTTACTCTGGTGAGCTGAGGAAATTGTGAGGTAAAATATCTTCCTTTTTTACATAGAGATGCTCAGGTGATCAGCTTTTTACAGTTATATTGCATCACTTTCAAGTAATTTAGCATATTCTTTCCCTTTAATGAAGGGATTATCTTTATTTTCAACCAACCCAAATTCTTTTGATGACTGTCACTTTAAAAGATATTTTAATGAAATTGCAAAAAATACATTTTTAATTTTATAAATTTAGAAAATCCACTACTTAAAAAAGATTCCTCAATTTTGAATAAGAATAAGATTTATAAGAATCAACATTTTTAGAAAGTGATTACATTGTATCAAAACATGTGCAGACTGCACAAATATTTATTTTTTTATAAAAGACTTGCATTTTACCTAATCAGTGCTCACTATGCATTAAAATCATGTGCATGAGCTCAAGGTTATCTATGTGAGTCACATGAACTAAAGCCATTTCATTTAGAAATAATTATCTAATTTAGAGTTTTTTTTTCAAGCTTTATTAAATAAGCTTGTGACCATTCAATGTTTAGCATTTTATCATGAATCATAAGATAACAAACTACAATTTTAGTTACAAATCATTTTCAATTTCTTTATCAAGACTCCTTGATAAAGGCCTGAGTGAAGGGCCGAAACGTGTCGACCTACTGGTAAGCACTACTCCATATATTTTTTCTTTATTAAACAAATTACACTATTGGTATATATTTCTTACAGGGACTTCTAAAGACTATGCGAATAATAGGATAATGGGACACTAATAGGACACCAAGGAACTTTTGAGGATCTTCTTCATCAAACACATAAGGTTTTTTTCATTTTTTTCGCTGGATTATACACTACACAAGTGATTTTGTTTACATTTATGGGAATACAATTATCAAAACTGGATTCAATGCATTGGGATCTGTAACATTATTTTTGACACCTCCAATTTGCTTTATTTAATGTCGGATTTTTAATATTTTATCATCAACTTTTTATTTATATTTTTTCACCATATTTTTTCACTATATTTTTTCATAATATATTATATTTTTCACAATATATATTTTTTCACAATACATTTTTGAAGTTTTGAAATCACCTTATTTTTTTCATCATTTTTTATCATTTGTTATAATTATTTTTCACAGTATCTATATAATTTTTCATCATCTCACATTTTTTCACCATCCTTTATTTTTATCATTTTTTCCACATTAATCATGTTCTTCATGTAATCATTATTTTTTGCTCGATATCATTGACTGTACCATTTGTTGTCATCATCTGTCTGACTATCAGTTTGTCATTTCCATATTGACTTTCTTCATCTACAAAAGATCTCATTGTAGTAGATCACCACCTTGACCTCTGAGTAGTTTCTTACCATCAGGTCCAATTAACATTTGTTAACACATACCATTGTTTTTAACCGAGAATTTTAATGTTTATTGTGCAACTTTTATACTCATGGATCCATGAATAGTTTTGATGTCATTTTATTTTTCATTTCTACTTTATAGTTATTAAATAGATTTATACACAATTCATATATATGTTTATGGGTATTGTCGGATCATTTTGAACAATTTTGCATAATTTTTGTGTAATTTTACACACGTATATTGACTTTATAGTCAGCTATCTCCGTCTATATTATTACCTCGGCCATAGGCGCTGTACACACACCCACTACAATTTGCTGTATTCAGCCGCAATCTTATTTAGTGGCAATCACTTTGCTAAAATTGAAGAATCTTCTAATTATATTGAATTACAAGCCATCAGCAAGCAAACCTTCTACAAATTGCAAAAAAATAACCTTTTCCCAATCATAGATATGCATTGGATTCAGGATAGAGAGCATAACTTGAGCAGTATGAAAGACCGGGGTATCACATTGTGTGGTGACGGTCAATGTGATAGCCCCGGTTACAGTGCAAAGTACTGTACTTATACATTTATTGAAGACAAATAAAAAAATGAATTAATGTAGTTCAAGTTACTGAAGCATCATCCTCTGTCACTATAGAGTCTAAAGCCTTCAGACAAAGCCTTAATAACACTATCAACGATGAAATAGTTGTTCTCCAGGTAGCCACAGATAGACACGTAAGCATACGCAACATTTTAATTGAAGAGTATCCATTTATCAAACACCAGTTTGATATTTGGCATTTTGGAAAGAACATTCGAAAAAAAATAAATTCCTTGAGCAAAAGGAAAAACTGTTGTTCACTGTCTTCATGGGTCCCGCCTTTAGTAAATCATCTGTGGTCTTCTAGCTTACAGTGCAAAGAAGATGAAGAGAGGATGAAGGAAATATGGAGATCCTCACTGTACCATGTAATTAATATTCATTCATGGGATGATGGTAATCTTATTCATGAGTGTTCACATTTAGTAATGGATCCAGAAGAAGAGTGGGAAAGACTGTTACTGGCTACTTTGGTAAACTTAAATTCAAGACTGTCTTTCCAAAATAAAAAAACGAATGGCAACTGCGACCTATATATGAGTCCATGAAAATGGATTATATATTTCCAATGCTATCAGATGTGTTATGTCTAGTTTCCGGTGTACTTGACATAAGTTGGGTATCTAGGAATGATTCACTTTCAGAAAATATTGCAAGTAAACCACGATCAAGTAAAGCCTTGTTATTGCAAAATAAGAAAACTAGATTCTCATAAAAAAGTTGCCTTTTAGATTTATATTATTTGGTCATAGTTTAACAATTAAAACATTTCTGATAATCTGTGTCTTAAAGTTCAATTTCATATTGATTTCATTATGTTTGTAACATTTTTTTGTTATTTTTTTTTTAATTTTAAAGTTTTTATTGAGGTTATTGCAAACAAAATACAGTACACAGAAAAATATACATCATCGTACTCGAATGTCAGAACAGAAAATTTTAAATAACCAAATAAAAGAATCGAGTTCACATGTAGTATGATCACACTATTAATGGAGCAATACAGCCTGGAAAAATAACACCTCATTTTAAAGGGGAAAGGGAACATTTCAATTATCGCTAGTAAAAAGCATATATAATCAGTATTAGGAGTTTCGAGTGGGGTCTGTGCCCCTAAGCTTAACCAGTAAGCAAAATAATAGGGGGGGGAACCGAAGCATAATGTAAAAGACTTGTATCAAACTTACTCCTCAGGACCTACAAGAGAGGCCTATCTCACTAATTACCCTTTACCACTGAGTAAAGATATATAGGAATTTTAAAGCCTCACCAGTACATGACTCCCTAAAACATATCCACTAGAATACCACATATATTTCTATTGTATTAGGGACGCTGGATAGCAGCATATCCCCCGTGGCAAAGTAATAATGTACAAAATAGATCTAATCTAATCTAATGATGCAGTAATCTAAACATCTAAGTATACTGCACAGGCACTGAAACCTCGTAGGATCCTTAATTTTGGCTCAATGAATCACATTAGGGACCAATTACCCCAAAGAGTATGTGACACATACATTTGAGAAAGCAGAGTTTAGACCCCCATATATATACAATCCTATGTTCTTTCATAAACAAACTGAGTGAAAAATAGACAGAGATAACTCAAAGTTAGTATAATAAAATATAGCCTTGTGAGGCCCAACTGTATATATATGTCTAGTTTCTGTCTAATGGACCTATATCGAAATAGAGTTAGTTAGGTAATAGTGTTCTATATAGAGTTATACACATCTGGTGCTACTTGCATATAAAAAATTTTTTTAAAAAAATGTAGGATTAACACAGACTAATTAAAGAATTAGCGATATCAGAACGTAGCATGTATCCGCCAATCCGGAAGCAACAATTATCTAAAACGTGTTCCCCCGCCCCGGCCGCAGACAGAGGAAACCACATTTAACTATAATATGTAATGGACATTGGTTCCGCATGAAATTATAAATATTCATAGAGAGCAGCTATCTGTCTAATAATATGGTGGGTATATTCAAATTGAAGTGCTATATAATGCTCAAAAACAAAAGATACATAGAGCATAGCAAAAATATATGTGCTGATAAGATGTCTATCTATAGTCTGTTCTTATTTTTAACACAGGCTCTAATGCCTAATACAGTATCAAAGCAGGAACGTCAATGAACAAAAAGAAAACATTTGTTCTTGGAACTATGAACTTTTAACTTAGTGGTACCAAATAACAACAGTGCAAGCATGCTATCCACAAAGAAGTTTAAACAGTTCCAAGCAGCAAAAATCAAGACACAGGCAACTTGCTCAGTTCGTGTTTGCCAGTATCATGTCCCAAGAGTTCATCCAACACCAGCCTTTGGAGATTTGTCCAAAGTCCCACTATCCACCGGACCATAGACTTGAGCCCCCAGCAGTGTCTTACCGTTAGCCAGCCAACAAGTCTCAAATAGCATCATGATGCACTGATAATCAGGGTTAATACACCCATATACTGCCAAGGGGTACTGGGCTGCGATCCCTGAAGGCATCAGATTCTCAGCTGTCCGGTGCCGCTTTGTTGTCTCGTCTCCCGTTGCTCTGCCCCTACCGCCGGCTTCCTCCGTATCAGCAAAGGCCTTCACGCCGCTCCAGGTATGAGTTTCAGAGTCGCAGCCAGTATCCAATGATATGTCAGGCCTCCTCATCTCCTCCGCTGCAAAGCGGCCCAGCTTTGAATCAGTCTGTGTTGTACTAAAGGTAAGCAGCAAGCGCCGGGGCCCCATAGCGCCACCACCACCCTGCTTCAGCAAAATAGGATTAGGCTGAGGAATCGGCGTCAAAGCAGGAACAACTGGAGATTGAAACGCCATCTTGATCGTATCTTCCATTACGGCTTGAAAGGCGTCCAGCAGGTCACGCAATTCAGTCAGCGTATGCATGCTAACCTCCATGTTATGTCCTAACAGTGGACAAGAAACAAATGGGCTAAACGCAGCTGGTAGTCTGTGTTATTTATACAGCAGCCTCCACACGGTTCACAAAAAATAAGCAAGGCCCAGGATTGCATGTAGCGTTCTTGAAGAACATAGGTCAGGATAGCCGTCAAATTTCCTCTTCCAAACTTCTATCAAAGTATATGTTATGTTTCTGCTTCTCTCAATAAAGCATTTGTTACATCAGATTTTTTTCTCACTAATCTCAAATAGGTCAAATTTGTCTATTTTGTTCAGGAGCTTCATCAAGACGCTTCAAGAGTTAGCTCCTCCCCCTTTTTTGTTATTTTTATTTTTAATTTGAATGTATGTTATTTGTTTATACACCTGAACATTATAATTTGTATAAACAAAAATTGGAGGTTTAAATGTCAAAATATATAATTTCATGGAGAATGTATTCGCAACATTTTTTTGAATATAAATTAGATTCATATATATGTGTGTGTGTATGAATTTGATATATTACAGTTTTAAACAGCGTAACAAAAGATGAGAATATTGAAGTATGTAATAATTTTTTATTAACTGAATTAAGCTTATAAGTAATATTATTAAAAATAAGAGATCTTTACAAAGAATAATAGATGTAAAAAACTAAAAAAAAAGAGTTAAATATAATGTACATTAACATTTATTCCTATATCAATTCTGATGCTGGTCCTTCTTCATCAGCATAACAGAATCCGACATATAAATTATCAGGTGCAGGGTAGTGTTCACGTATCTTATTTACCACACATAATGGAATGGGTTTTCTACGCATTGGGCCAAGGTGACCATGTATATGGTTTGTGAACCGAAGATACGCAAAACACGTCTTTAGTCACTTAAAAAAATAAATAAAAAAAGATAATATAATTATTGATTGAATGGAACCATAATCAATATGTGTTACACATAGTACATTGATGATAATATGTTTCAATTAAATTAAATTATTTCAAAATGATAACATTTAATACATTACAAGAAAAAACAACCTTTCTCTCAAATCACCAGCTCTGTTCAAGTTGTTATTTAGTAGACTAGCTCCAAAATCATAAAATTCATAAAGCAAGTCACAGTCGGCAAGCTTTTCTGAAACATAGTCTCTGATAGCTATGCATTCCATTGTGTCCATTTTAGACAATATTTCTGTGACCTCAAAGCAGCATAAAGATTCCCCTTCGGTTGGCATCGGTTTGCAATAACCACAAGAACACCAGTCAGTATTCCCTAAACGGTGAGGTTGGGATGGTGACATTGGTACATTAGTTTGTGGAGTATTATCCTCTGAACTGCTTCTGAAGAAGGCCTTATAGGGTTCCAACGGTGGGTTTCAAGTACATTGAATGGCAACGGTCTAGCAAGCCTCCTCTCATTCATTTCTTGTCTCTGTACAACATTAAAAATTTTTTTTACAAATATTTATTTAGGGATTAATAAAATCAACAATACTAGAACTTTTCTATATTTCAATTCACCCAAATAAAATATCATTTCTAAAATATTTATTTTACATGCATGCAAATTATAATAATTATATTACTGTAGATTAAAGAATTCTTTAAAATTAACAATTATAAAGAAAACAAAAAATACCATTATTTCAATTTCCTCTGCAGTCATATCATAGATGGTCCGTTTTCTTTTTTCGCTTGTTGACATGGTCCAAAAAATATAATATTGTCTAAACAAAATAAGTTTTAAAAATAAATAGAATGTAATATTAATAATACCGTAATACAATTTTCATTTTCAGCAAATTATACTAATTTTAATAAAGAGAAGGGTTAGTTACAACATTTGGCACCACAAACCAAAAAAAAATAAAAAAATAAATCTTCTAAATAACTTTATAAAAATTGATTTAGAAGAAAAAAAATAATGATTTTTTTTTAAAGATGTTGGCCAAATGCTGAAAAGCCCAGGCGCCACGTCACGGCCCCCTCTTTTACCTGGGTACCTACACTAACAACAAGCAAAATAACTTGTATGAACTGGCATTCTCAAATTTGTTAGAAAAAAATGAATAAAATTTTATTCAATTGATGGATATAAAATATGAATTTTTTATAAATAATTTTCCCTATTATATTTTTGTATATAAAGCACTTTATTTAGGTTGTTATAAACCATATTTTTAAATATATAGTTTACCAAAAAAAAAATATTTTTTTTATATTACTTACATGTATACTTGTATGTATATATTAACATTTTTGAATGTAATAATAGATTATATATATATATATATATATATATATATTTGTATACATGTATGTATATAAAAAAGTGTATGTATTTCTGTATGTGTGTGCATATTTATATGTGCTTATGTGTGTAAGTGTGTTTGTGTATTTGTATGTATATATATGTGTGTTTATATCAGAGTATCTGTGTGTATGTATATATATATATATATATATATATATATATATATATATATATATATATATATAGGTATGTGTGTGTGTCTGTGTGTTTGTAATTGTATTTTTATAAATTTGTGTGTTTATGTATTTATGCGTGTGTATATGTATGTGTGCGTATTTATACATGTGTACATGTATTTTTGTCTGTATCTGTGTATGTGAATATGTATGCGCGTGTAATTATATTTATTTGTGAATCTGTCAATTTATTTTTGTGTTTTTGTGTGTGTAGTTATATACAGTATGTGTCTAAGTGTATAAGTACATGTGAGAGTGTGCATTTTTGCTTATGTAGGTGTGTGTATATGTGTATGTATGTGTACGTGTGTGTATGTGTATATATATATATATATATATATATATACATACAGAGAGAAGTGCACTGTGAGTGCACTTCTCTCTGTATATATATATATATATATATATATAAATAAATATATAATGGTAACAAAAACTTGCACTCACTGGACTTTTTCAAACACCAAAAAAATTTTTAATGTAACGTTTCGGAGACAAAGTATCCCCTTCCTCAGACTGAGGAAGGGGATACTTTGTCTCCGAAACGTTACATTAAAATTTTTTTTGGTGTTTGAAAAAGTCCAGTGAGTGCAAGTTTTTGTTACCATTATCTATTATTTACTAGCACCCTGGCTGATGAAATTGAAGTGAGAGTGCTCATCCTGGAACTATAAATAAATATATAAATATATAGTATTTTTGAGTGTTCATATGTATGATGGTGTATGTCTGCATTTCTGTATGTTTGTGTTTTCATGGTTATAAATGTATGTGTTTATATCGTATTATGTTCATTATATATATATATATATTTATATAGTTTTGTGTGTGTATGTATGTTGGAAATTGAATGTTTATAAGTTTGTATGATTCTGTATCTATGAGTGTGTATATGTATGTGTGTTTATGTATGCATGTTTATATGAATATCTGTCTGTTTCTGTGTATGTGCATATGTATTGGTGTGTAATTGTATTTCTTTGTTAATCTGTCAATGTATGTTTGTGTTTTTGTGTGTGTAGTTATATATGTGTGTAAGTGTATGAGTACATGTGAGAGTGTGTGTTTGTGCCTATGTAGGTATGTGTGTATATGTATACGTGTGTGTATGTGTATATATATATATATATATATATATATATATAAATGTGTATTTTTTAGTGTGCATACAGTATGTATGTTGGTGTAAGTCTGCATTTGTGGATGTTTGTTTGTGTTTTCGTGGTTATAAATGTATGTGTTTATATCGTATTAGCTTCATTAATATATAGAGTTTTGTGTGTGTACGTATGTTGGAAATTGAATGTTTATAAGTTTGTATGTTTCTGTATCTATGAGTGTGTATATGTATGTGTGTGTGTGTATGTATGCATGTGTATATGTATGTGTGTCTGTTTCTGTGTATGTGCATATGTATGCATGTGTAATTGTATGTCTGTGTGAATCTGTCAATGTATGTATGTGTGTGTGTGTGTTTGTGTGTGTAGTTATATATGTGTCTAAGTTATGAGTACATGTGAGAGTGTGTGTTTGTGCCAATGTGTATGGTTGTATATATCAATATATAATATATATATATATATATATATATATATATATATATATATATATGTGTGTGTGTATATGTATTTGTGTGTGTGAATATGTATGTGGCTATAAGAAGATAGATTTGAATATCTATTTAAAAATACATAGAACATATTCTCCTATAGGAAGAACATTGGAATGTGAAATATTTACAGTACAAACACAGTTAAACACTTTTCTAAATATGAATATTGCATAAATATGATTTTTCATGTTTGCAGCTACTTGACTGCAAAGGCTCATGTACAGTATATGTCTATATATGTAAACGTATGTATTTATGTGTTTATATGTGTGTATATATGTCTGTAAATACATATATACACATATAAATGCATAAATACATATGTACACACATATAAACACACACACACACATATATATATATATATATATATATATATATATATATATACAAATATATATATATATATATAGTACTGTGCAATAGTATTAGGCCACCATTAGATTTGTTGTAAAAAAAAAACCCACAATTTTCAGAACAAAATGGCTTCTTCAGGCAAAAGTCAGTATTTAATGTGGCACTAAGCTAAGCACATCTTGAACTCTTTTGGGGAGACTGTCCTGAAGTTTTCTGAAATAATCTTCTGGTATATTGTACCAGGTTTCTTTCAGCACTTTCCAGAGTTCTTCTTTAGATTAAGGTTGTCATTTATTTATTTCTCTGTCCAGGTGATCCCATACTGCCTCTATAATATTCAGTTCTGGACTCTGTGGAGGCACGTCCATGACTGTCAATGTTTTATCAGCAGTTTTTATCTCCAAATATGATATCACTGCATTAGCAGTGTGCTTGGGATCATTATCATGCTGAAAAATTAAACAATCCCTAATCAGGTGCTTTCCAGAATGAATTGCATGATAAATTAAAACCTGTCTGTACTTTTCAGCATTCATGATCCCATCAATTCAGACAATATCACCAACTCCACTGGCAGGAATGCAGCCCCAAACCAGGACAGACCATCGAACATGTGTCACTGAAGGCCGCAAGCACTCATTCCTTTCATCTCTCTCTAACTCTTCTTCTCACATGTTTTCTACGATTAGAACCACATATTTCAAACTTGTATTTGTCACTCCATAATACTCTTTTCCACTGATCTTCATTCCAATCTTTGTGAGTGTTAGCATATCTTAGCATTTTCACCCTGTTCCCATTCCAAACAAAGACCATTCCTGATCAAGCTTCTTTGGACTGGCAGATGGTGAGCCAGGTACTTGCTGGGCTTCTTCCGGTCTCTCAAAGAAGAAATTCTGAGTCTTTTTTTTTTTTTTGGTCCTTAACCTCTCTGGAGTCTTCAAATTTATTTACAACAACTTGAATACCACATTTTAAGTGTCCAGTTGCTGATTTCCCTTTAAGAGTGGCCTTGCTGATGCAAAAGTATGATGTTATGTCTGTCAAATTCAGTGATCTTTAGCATTTTGAATGGAAAGATGTGATCGAAAGTTGGTCTTAGCAGCAAGATTCCAATGAAGTAAACTCATACCACATGTGTATGTAATGCTCAAGCATGCCTTGCACAAACCTGGTGTAATAGACCTTTTTTACAGCAGTCATTTTGAAATAGTAGGACAAATGCAGGTGTTAGAGCAATTACATTAATTAGGGTTTCATTCCATTTAGGTTTACAAGAGCCAGGTTCCTGCTATTGCTCAAGAGTAGGGGGAGGTAACACTAAATACTTGCCATTTTAGGCTATAGAAGTTGTTTTTTCTAAAAAATAAAATCTGTTTTTTAATACTGCATACAAATATCCTGTATTTTGTGGTTGCATTCTAATAAATAGATTGAGAAATAATTATATAAGGTCATTATACCATTGCTAAAACAACAAATCTAATCATGGCACAATACTATATATATATATATATATATATATATATATATATATATATATATATATATATATATATATATATATACAAGATTTTGGGATCCATCACAAAAAGGCACTTGCTGGTCTTCATAAAAAAAACCTTTGTCAAATGTCATAGGATTGGTTCCCAAAATACAAATAGCCCATCATCCCTCATCTGCCTTATATACTCGTTAAAGCCCATTAGCTCAACCGTGTTATCCTGTGATAACGTCATCACGCCCCCAACGTTAGCCTGACGCATCACCATGAATCAGCTTACACTCCGTTGTCATAGCAACGTATACACGGAATTGTATTACACCACTAGTGACATACATCATCTTGAAGGGGACAATGCTGTAGAATCAGCAATAGGAAGCGCACTATAGTATATAATGTATAATAGTGGCGATATGAGGCATAGCACATTGTCAGTATATGGCCGGGTTATAAAACAATATATTTAATAATTATTCTTTAAAACAAACCCTCAATAAAATGCATACACAAAACAATTAAAATAAATATCAATTCCTAAATTCTTTATATTAGTTAAATTTATAAACACATTGAATTATATTTATCGAAAACCAGATATGAATCAAACTATATAAGCTTAAACTGTTACAATATTCTTTACAAAGCAAACCAAATGTACCTTTAGAATTAACCTTATTCACAATTGAATTGCATTACATCACCACAATGAAATACCAAAGTATGGGCCACTAACTTTCGGACCAGCACAATTAAACCACTTAGCCTACAATTTATCCTATATAACTCTAATTTAAAACATCAGAAATTATATATATTATTTGCGCAAACAACCAACTCGTATGCCAATTTATCTGAGCTGAAATAAATTCTTAATTATCTACAATTAAGACAAATTCTAAAATATATTTATATGGCTGCAATTATAAATTACTTGGCAAACAAAAAGACTAGTTTTAAACTACACAGGATTATGAATGCAAGCTAAAATACAAAGTGCCCTTTTAAATTTATCAGCTTCAATTAGACTGCAACAACAATGAATGTATTTGCTTTAAAATATCAAGTTATATATTTAACAGTTTCTTATACTTCACCAAATAAGCAAATCAATGTTTCAGCTCCAGAATTCTCGTGGGTCATCTATGGAGGGCTCACTCACAATGTGCCAAAGTAACAGATCCCAATTTGTTAATCTCTCTTTGTTCAAGAAAGTGTCCCTAATAATGGCAAAGAATATACTGGGCCCAAAGCCTATGTATTTTCTCTCCAAAAGTTAATGCTTCTTTTAGTCTGTGTGTCTTAGCAGTGAGCTGTCTGGAATTCCTCCCCCGTTTCTTTAATCACTCCCACAGAATTTGGATTGGCCCTTTTCCCTGGTCCGCCCTTAGAGATGAAACATTTAATTGGCCTACTGGAAATATATGTTTTGAACAGTCAATTCGTTTTGGCTGTCATACCATTTTTAATCCCCTATGGGCAGCAGACAACCACAAATGTCATCTCATCATCAATATTGCTAACAGTTTAATTATTTAGCCTTTAAAATGTTTATCCAACATACTATAATCTCTTGTATTAATAAATCATATATTTCATATATGGTCCGCACAGTGCCATTTTCTCTGATCATTTTAAGACCAAACGTGAAAATATTCAACTTATATTATATTAAAATGCGTTTACAAATCATATTTTCTATGAAACGATTTAAAAGGATTATAATACCTTGATCATGGATTCACTTACTCTCTCAGCCATCATCTCAACATCACACACACATCTTGAGATCATCAACCAGATGTCATTTTCATATAATTATATCTATATTGGATTACTATCCCATATATATTAATATTTCAGTACATGTTTATCTGAGGCTCAGGGGCAATTAACAGGTCTGTGCTAATTACTATATTCTCATAATTTTTGTTTTGTTGTCAGATGCTATGTTAATTAGGAGAAATGTATCTTATGTCTGATCTAAGATTTGTAATACACAGCCATATAGATGAACATCTCTTGAAATAACTGCATGATCTTTGAAATGACTGCCTGAACTAATTAGACCAAATGTTTCAAAACAAGAAGAATGGGGGTTGTTTCACCTAACCAAGACCATCTCATATCAAATTGGATTTTTAGCTACAAAATGAAATATTAGATATCTATGATACATCTGTAGTTTATTTAATTCTACTCACAGATACCCTGACAACATAGCATGTCACCATAGAATGTCATACTGTCAATAACCTCCAAACATATCACTCGCAACTATTTTATACAGAGCGCTCACTAGGTCCCATTACTAAGAGGATGATTTTAGCTCTATTGCCACCCCTAGCTAAAGGAGGAGCATGGTCAATCAACATTGATCTAAGACTTGATACGCCGTGATTATGTTTGGCGAAGTGGTGTGCCACTGGTTGTCCCCCTTGCAGAGGGCCTCCCGAATAGCACAACAATTTAAATTGGAGTACATATGATTTAAATTGGAGTACAGTGAGACTGTGATACATTTCTTAGATCTCAACATATATAAGGTTAATGCCTTTGATGGTTGCTCTTTTGGCACATTGTTGTATACGAAGCCAACTGATCGAAATTCCTTATTGGAAGCCAGAACCTAAAGCTTCCATCCCAGGCATCAAATGACGGGGATAGTCACCTCACAACTCACAAGAGTCATTCAAAACAATAGTGAGGTACCCACTATGATGGAGCAGCTTGCAGAGATGGAGAGAAAATTAGTGATGAGAGACTATGATGATGAAATGGTCCGAACTACAAAGGAAAAGGTTATTAAGTGCCCCAACGGGAAGGGAACATATGTGAGGGTACCCAGCAATTGAATTTTGTGACCACGTACACACCCACATGTGAGGTGTTGAGGAAATCAGTAAAACAGCATTGGTCTCTTCTGGAATCAGATCCATCACTTCCATTCCATATGATGAAGCCACCACGGATGGTATATCGGAGAGCGGATAATTTGGAGCAGATAATTTGAGGGATTTATTTGTGAAAACTGATCCAATTGAGTGTTATCAAAAGGATACCTGGTTAAAAACCTCAAAAAAGGGATGCTTCACATGCGGAAGTTGTGTGACATGCAACAACATGATGAGAGGCCAGTCATTCCAACACCCCCATACCAGCAAGCGTTATGCCATCTGCCACAGGCTAACATGCACAAGTACGTTTGTTATATACATGTTAATCTGCCCATGTTCTTTGGTTTACATCGGCAAGACAGTAACAAGCTTCAGAGACAGATGGCCAACCATTGTTGTGCTATTCGGGAGGCCCTCAGCAAGGGGGACTCAGAACAACCAGTGGCACGCCACTTTGCCAAACAGCGTATCAAATCTTAGATCAATGTTAATTGACCATGTTCCTCCACTAGCTAGGGTTGGCAATAGAGCTAAAAAGCTACTACAAATGGAAACAAAATGGATCCATATATTGGACACTTTAGTACCAAGAGGGCTAAATACCTTCCTGGATTTTGGACCATTCTACACCAAATGACTGCTGTCTGGGCTAATATATTACCTCACTGGAGAGAAGTAATCACCCGATGTGGATCCAAAAGGATGTTCGTTCTAGTGGGTACCCACAGGTTTCTACCTATATTCCTGGAGACATGAAGGGGGTAAAACTGTAATACATATTTAGATAGATTAATTATTCTATGGTTGCTCTGTGCAATACAAATGATCAAATTGTATATATATATATATATATATTATTTCAATGGGCTGTACATAGTTCTGATGGAATATGGTTTTATTTGAATCATCCTCTTAGTAATGGGACCTAGTGAGCGCTCTGTGTAAAATAGTTGTGAGTGATATGTTTGGAGGTTATTGACAGTATGACATTACATGGTGACATGCTATGTGCTATGCCTCCTATCGCCGCTATTATACATTATATACTATAGTGCGCTCCCTATTGCTGATTCTACAGCATTGTCCCCTTCAAGACGATGTATATCACTAGTGGTGTAATACACTTCTGTGTATACGTTGCTATGACAATGGGGTGTAAGCTGATTCGTGGTGACTCATCACGCTAATGTTGTGGTGTGATGACGTCATTACAGGATAATGGAGCTAATGGATTTGAAGGGGACAATGCTGATTTGGAGTATATAAGGCAGGTGAGGGATGATGGGCTATATGTTTTTTGGGTTCTTTTTTTTGGGAACCAATCCTATGACATTTGACAAAGGTGTATAAATTGCACCGAAATGTTATGTCTTTTTATTGATGAAATGAAATAAATGTTATTTTTTTGAAGACCAACAAGTGTCTTTTTGTGATGGGACTTTGTATTTGTTTGTAAATTGCACCCTGGCAGCTGAAAGAAATTGGAAGACTATGCTTATCCTTCCTTGGGGATTTGTTTATATAAATATATATATATATATATATATATATATATATATATATATATATATATACATGCACACATATATTTTTAGACATGTATATGTATGTATCTCTATGTTTAAGCCTGTTAACTTTTTTCATGTATTTTTTTAAAATAAATTTTAAGCAGACAAAATTAATATGAGTGTAACTGTGTTATGTATTTTTGATGCGTTATGTGCAACCTTTTAGTCGAGCGTAACAGTTAACCAGAGCTCTGAAGTCATCAAGCGTAAATCGCGATTGCGCTCACACATTCGCATTTACTTTCAACTCGTTATATATGTGCTATTTCCGATGCCAGTAAAGAGGTGAGAAATACCCCTTATTGCTCGCACGCAACAGTAAACGCGCCACTCGTAATCTAGCCAATAATGGGCCAGGTTACAAGTGAAGCTCAAAGGGGTTTATCGTGGGTGTTTGCTCTCGTCGGCTTATTACTCGTATTACGAGTTGAAAGTAAACGTTCAAATCAGTTGAGCGCAATCGCGATTTACGCTACAATGATTACCACAACTTCAGAGCTCTGGTTAACTGTTTTGCAAAACTAAAAAGCTTGCACAAAACACATCAAAATTACATTACAAATTATTAGTTACATTCATAATAACACTATCTAATAAAAATTATTCACAAAAAATATTGCAAACAAAAGTTATAAGGGCTCAAAGATAGGAGGTCTCAGGTTTTTCATGAAAAAAAGTAGACAAAGGGATACAATATATTTGTATGTACAGACAAATATACACATATAAACAGATACTGTAAATACATATGTATACATATATATATATATATATATATATATATATATAATATATATATATATATATATATATATATATATATATATATATATATATATATACAGTTGTGCTCATAAGTTTACATACCCTGGCAGAATTTATGATTTCTTGGCCATTTTTCAGAGAATATGGCCTAGATTTGGAGTTCGGCGGTAGCCGTGAAAACCAGCGTTAGAGGCTCCTAACGCTGGTTTTGGCAGCCCGCTGGTATTTGGAGTCAGTCAGGAAAGGGTCTAACGCTCACTTTGCAGCCGCGACTTTTCCATACCGCAGATCCCCTTACGTCAATTGCGTATCCTATCTTTTCAATGGGATCTTTCTAACGCTGGTATTTAGAGTCGTTTCTGAAGTGAGCGTTAGAGCTCTAACGACAAAACTCCAGCCGCATGAAAATAGCAGGAGTTAAGAGCTTTCTGGGCTAACGCCGGTTTATAAAGCTCTTAACTACTGTACCCTAAAGTACACTAACACCCATAAACTACCTATGTACCCCTAAACCGAGGTCCCCCCCACATCGCCGCCACTCGATTTAAATTTTTTAACCCCTAATCTGCCGACCGCCACCTACGTTATACTTATGTACCCCTAATCTGCTGCCCCTAACACCGCCGACCCCTGTATTACATTTATTAACCCCTAACCTGCCCCCCACAACGTCGCCGCCAGCTACTTACAATAATTAACCCCTAATCTTCCGACCGCAAAGCGCCGCCACCTACGTTATCCTTATGTACCCCTAATCTGCTGCCCCTAACACCGCCGACCCCTATATTATATTTATTAACCCCTAATCTGCCCCCCTCAACGTCGCCGACACCTGCCTACACTTATTAACCCCTAATCTGCCGAGCGGACCTGAGCGCTACTATAATAAAGTTATTAACCCCTAATCCGCCTCACTAACCCTATCATAAATAGTATTAACCCCTAATCTGCCCTCCCTAACATCGCCGACACCTACCTTCAATTATTAACCCCTAATCTGCCGAGCGGACCTCACCGCTATTCTAATAAATGTATTAACCCCTAAAGCTAAGTCTAACCCTAACACTAACACCCCCCTAACTTAAATATAATTTACATCTAACAAAATAAATTAACTCTTATTAAATAAATTATTCCTATTTAAAGCTAAATACTTACCTGTAAAATAAATCCTAATATAGCTACAATATAAATTATAATTATATTATAGCTATTTTAGGATTAATATTTATTTTACAGGCAACTTTGTAATTATTTTAACCAGGTACAATAGCTATTAAATAGTTAAGAACTATTTAATAGTTACCTAGTTAAAATAATTACAAATTTACCTGTAAAATAAATCCTAACCTAAGATATAATTAAACCTAACACTACCCTATCAATAAATTAATTAAATAAACTACCTACAATTACCTACAATTAACCTAACACTACACTATCAATAAATTAATTAAACACAATTCCTACAAATAAATACAATTAAATAAACTAGCTAAAGTACAAAAAATAAAAAAGAACTAAGTTACAAAAAATAAAAAAATATTTACAAACATAAGAAAAATATTACAACAATTTTAAACTAATTACACCTACTCTAAGCCCCCTAATAAAATAACAAAGCCCCCCAAAATAAAAAATTCCCTACCCTATTCTAAATTTAAAAAGTTAAAAGCTCTTTTACCTTACCAGCCCTGAACAGGGCCCTTTGCGGGGCATGCCCCAAGAATTTCAGCTCTTTTGCCTGTAAAAAAAAAACATACAATACCCCCCCCCAACATTACAACCCACCACCCACATACCCCTAATCTAACCCAAACCCCCCTTAAATAAACCTAACACTAAGCCCCTGAAGATCTTCCTACCTTGTCTTCACCATCCAGGTTCACCGATCCGTCCTGAAGAGCTCCTCCGATGTCCTGATCCAAGCCCAAGCGGGGGGCTGAAGAGGTCCATGATCCAGTCAAAGTCTTCATCCAAGCGGGGCAGAAGAGGATCTTCCATCCGATTGAAGTCATCATCCAGGCGGCATCTTCTATGGTCTTCCATCCGGAGCGAAGCGGCAGGATCCTGAAGACCTCCAGCGCGGAACATCCATCCGGCCCGACGACTGAACGACGAATGACTGTTCCTTTAAGGGACGTCATCCAAGATGGCGTCCCTCGAATTCCGATTGGCTGATAGGATTCTATCAGCCAATCGGAATTAAGGTAGGAATTTTCTGATTGGCTGATGGAATCAGCCAATCAGAATCAAGTTCAATCCGATTGGCTGATCCAATCAGCCAATCAGATTGAGCTCGCATTCTATTGGCTGTTCCGATCAGCCAATAGAATGCGAGCTCAATCTCATTGGCTGATTGGATCAGCCAATCGGATTGAACTTGATTCTGATTGGCTGATTCCATCAGCCAATCAGAAAATTCCTACCTTAATTCCGATTGGCTGATAGAATCCTATCAGCCAATCGGAATTCGAGGGACGCCATCTTGGATGACGTCCCTTAAAGGAACAGTCATTCGTCGTTCAGTCGTCGGGCCGGATGGATGTTCCGCGCTGGAGGTCTTCAGGATCCTGCCGCTTCGCTCCGGATGGAAGACCATAGAAGATGCCGCCTGGATGATGACTTCAATCGGATGGAAGATCCTCTTCTGCCCCGCTTGGATGAAGACTTTGACCGGATCATGGACCTCTTCAGCCCCCCGCTTGGACTTGGATCAGGACATCGGAGGAGCTCTTCAGGACGGATCGGTGAACCTGGATGGTGAAGTCAAGGTAGGAAGATCTTCAGGGGCTTAGTGTTAGGTTTATTTAAGGGGGGTTTGGGTTAGATTAGGGGTATGTGGGTGGTGGGTTGTAATGTTGGGGGGGGGGTATTGTATGGTTTTTTTTTACAGGCAAAAGAGCTGAAATTCTTGGGGCATGCCCCGCAAAGGGCCCTGTTCAGGGCTGGTAAGGTAAAAGAGCTTTTAACTTTTTTAATTTAGAATAGGGTAGGGAATTTTTTATTTTGGGGGGCTTTGTTATTTTATTAGGGGGCTTAGAGTAGGTGTAATTAGTTTAAAATTGTTGTAATATTTTTCTTATGTTTGTAAATATTTTTTTATTTTTTGTAACTTAGTTCTTTTTTATTTTTTGTACTTTAGCTAGTTTATTTAATTGTATTTATTTGTAGGAATTGTGTTTAATTAATTTATTGATAGTGTAGTGTTAGGTTAATTGTAGGTAATTGTAGGTATTTTATTTAATTAATTTATTGATAGGGTAGTGTTAGGTTTAATTATATCTTAGGTTAGGATTTATTTTACAGGTAAATTTGTAATTATTTTAACTAGGTAACTATTAAATAGTTCTTAACTATTTAATAGCTATTGTACCTGGTTAAAATAATTACAAAGTTGCCTGTAAAATAAATATTAATCCTAAAATAGCTATAATATAATTATAATTTATATTGTAGCTATATTAGGATTTATTTTACAGGTAAGTATTTAGCTTTAAATAGGAATAAGTTATTTAATAATAGTTAATTTATTTCGTTAGATGTAAATTATATTTAAGTTAGGGGGGTGTTAGTGTTAGGGTTAGACTTAGCTTTAGGGGTTAATACATTTATTAGAATAGCGGTGAGGTCCGCTCGGCAGATTAGGGGTTAATAATTGAAGGTAGGTGTCGGCGATGTTAGGGAGGGCAGATTAGGGGTTAATACTATTTATGATAGGGTTAGTGAGGCGGATTAGGGGTTAATAACTTTATTATAGTAGCGCTCAGGTCCGCTCGGCAGATTAGGGGTTAATAAGTGTAGGCAGGTGTCGGCGACGTTGAGGGGGGCAGATTAGGGGTTAATAAATATAATATAGGGGTCGGCGATGTTAGGGCAGCAGATTAGGGGTACATAGGGATAACGTAGGTTGCGGCGGTTTACGGAGCGGCAGATTAGGGGTTAAAAAAAATATGCAGGGGTCAGCGATAGCGGGGGCGGCAGATTAGGGGTTAATAAGTGTAAGGTTAGGGGTGTTTAGACTCGGGGTTCATGTTAGAGTGTTAGGTGCAGACGTAGGAAGTGTTTCCCCATAGGAAACAATGGGGCTGCGTTAGGAGCTGAACGCGGCTTTTTTGCAGGTGTTAGGTTTTTTTTCAGCTCAAACAGCCCCATTGTTTCCTATGGGGGAATCGTGCACGAGCACGTTTTTGAGGCTGGACGCGTCCGTAAGCAACTCTGGTATCGAGAGTTGCATTTGCGGGAAAAATGCTCTACGCTCCTTTTTTGGAGCCTAACGCAGCATTTGTTTGAACTCTCGATACCAGAGTTAAATTTATGGTGCGGCCAGAAAAAAACCCGCGGAGCGTTAACAGCCCATCTACCGCCAAACTCCAAATCTAGGCCTATGAATGATAACACAAAAACTTTTCTTTCACTCATGGTTAGTGTTTGGCTGAAGCCATTTATTATCAATCAACTGTGTTTACTCTTTTTAAATCATAATGACAATAGAAACTACCCAAATGACCAGTGGCGTCACTAGGGTTGGTGTCACCCGGTGCGGTAAGTTATGGTGTCACCCCCCCCCCAGAAAGCAGACACACACAAACACAAGAACGCAGGCACACACACATACAAACACTCACACACACACACACACACTCAGACACACTTAAAAACACACTCTGATGCACACACAAACACTCGGAAACACACTTAGACACACACACAAAAACACTCAGACACACACACAAAAACACTCAGACACACACACACAAAACACTCAGACACACACACAAAAACACTCAGGCACACACACAAACACTTAGACACACACACAAAAACACTCAGACACAGGCACACACACAAAACAGTCAGGAACACACACAGAAACACTCAGGCACTGTTATGTTATGTCTTACATTAAAGACTTTGTTAATAAGATTCTGTAACTTGATATGAAATAAAGGTAGTCTTGCTCTTTTATGATCTAAGCAGAAAATAAAGTTTTAAATTATCTGCATAGGCAATGTGAGCAAATTATTATAAAATCTTATTACAGACCATAAGTATAAGTTCAGATTGGAGTTTGAATCTGTATAGGTAGAATGCTTGTGCAGAAAAGCATATGTTAATCTCAGGAACAGAGTCAAAGATTAAGGTATTCCACTTCCTGTCTTCACGCACACACACACACAAACTAAAATATATACAGATCCAGTCAAATCACTCAATCCAAGTAATACAGTATATGTAAGGTAAATCTTTAAAAAGAATTATAGCAAGCTGTGATACGATACTGAGATTGGTAACAGGTACTGCTGTATGAGAGATAATGGAAGTTCAAAGCAGGTCCGGTCTTATGAACTAAATATGCGTATTGACAGAGGTAAGTATGACAAGCATAGATATATAAATGTTCCCAGTTGTTAACTTGTATTGTATACGATACCCAATAACTTTGAAGAGGAGCCCTGAGAGTTCACAGCCGTTTGCGGTCAGAGGCTGTGTGCGTGTGCGGCTTAGTTCCGGGACGCGGAGGAAGAAGATCCGGCGGCGTAGTGATAAGGTTCAAAAATAGATAGTTTAGAAAGAACTGTAGTTGAATCCAATGAATCCTTAGAGTTACAAGTTATGAACTTGTCGAGGTATGACCTGAAGGATGCAGACTAGTAACTAACAAGTGTTAGCAAACAAGACACTTCAATTTTCAGGCAAGGAATGATAGTAAATGCCGCCTTATAAAGGGAGGAGAATAAGCTGGGAGGGGATAGCCCTTAAAGGGATATCACATTTCCCCCCCTTCAAGGAATCACCCCCGAGGATCCCAAAGAAGGTCTCCCCGGATAACGTAGGTGAAAGTTTCTAACCAATCGGGGAGCATGAATGTCAGTAGAGAGTTGCCAGGAATTATCCTCGGATCCGTAACCCTTCCATTTAACCAAATACTCTAGACAACGCTGTCGTAATCTAGAGTCCAGAATAGACTCAACTTCAAATTCCTCCTGATTGTTAACAAGAATAGGTGATGGATGGGTCTGACCATGAGTAGTAGGGTCAGCTGTATAAGGTTTCAAAAGCGATACATGAAATGTAGGATGGATTTTATAAGATTCAGGTAATAGTAACCTAACAGCATTAGGATTAACAATTTTGTCAATAGAAAACGGTCCAATAAATTGATTAGCTAACTTTTTACAAGGAACTTGTAATTTGAGATTTCTTACAGACAATAAAACCTGATCTCGTATTTGGTATGGTGGACTTGGTCGGTGATGTTGATCATAGTAACGTTTTTGATAATTCTTTGCGTTTGATAAATGAGACTTTAGAATGTCTAACCTTTCCTGAAGGTTATTTGTAAATTCTTTAGCATAAGGTGAACTAACCTCAGTCTTTGTAATAGATATGGTGTTCGGGTTGTACCCATAAGTGGCAAAAAAGGGTGTCATCTTAATGGAAGCTGAAAGAGAATTGTTGTACGAGAATTCTGCCATTGGAAGATAAGTTATCCAATCATCTTGTAAGTGGGTAATGAAACATCTTAGGTATTGTTCTAACGTTTGATTTACTCTTTCAGTTAATCCATTGGTCTGTGGGTGAAATGCTGTGGAATATCTAGAGTCAACTTTGATTAGTTTGCAAAGAGATTTCCAAAAAGAAGAGGTAAACTGTGTCCCTCTATCAGTGATGATTATATTGGGTAACCCATGTAATTTTACTATATAATCCAGAAATGTTTTAGCAGTTATTAATGCTGAAGGTAAACCTTTCAAAGGTATGAAATGTGCAAGACGTGTTAAATGATCAATTACCACTAAAATCGTGGTAAAATGTGAATTCGGGAGGTCGACAATAAAATCCATGGAAATGGTACTCCATGGCTTATCTGGAATTGGCAGAGGTGATAAGAGGCCTATAGGTCTTTTATGTTCAACTTTATTTCTTGCACACACGTCACAATTAGATACATAATTGTAAATAGTGTGATTCATCTCTGGCCACCAGAAAGTTCTTCTGGTTATTTCAATGTTTTTTTGAATACCAGGATGACCAGATAGGGTTCCATCATGGGTTTGTTTCAAAATCGATCTTCTGAGTGTTAAGGGTATAAACAGTTGAGAGTTATGATAATATAATCCAGTTTTTGTATCCTTGTTACAGGACGGGGGTATCTCAATTTTAGTTTTTAAGACCTCACTTATTTCTCTTTCTAGAGTAGTCAAAACTCCTATGAATCTTTCTTCAGGTATTATAGAATCATGTTTTATATAATGATTATTGTCATATATTCTGGATAAGGCATCTGCCTTTGTATTTAAATTTCCGGGTTTGTAGCTAATAATAAAATTAAATCGGTCTAAGAATATAGACCAGCGGGCTTGTCTTGAAGTAAGAGTTTTGCTCATCTTTAGATATTCAAGATTTTTGTGGTCTGTATAAATAATAAATGGGAGACTAGATCCTTCAAGTAGGTGTCTCCATTATTCCAAGGAACATTTTATTGCAAGGAGTTCTTTATCTCCTATACTATAGTTGTTTTCGGCTTGAGTTAACATCCTTGAGTAGAAAGCGATAGGATGAGTCTCTGTATTTTCTTTATTCTTCTGTGAAAGAATAGCTCCTATGCCAGTATTAGAAGCATCGACTTCGAGTATAAACTGAGATTCGAAGTCTGGGATTGCAAGTACTGGAGCTGTTGTAAATTGTTTCTTTAGGGAATCAAAAGATAACTGTGCTTCATCTGTCCATTTATATTTTTGTTTTTTACTAGTTAGTGTAGTAAGTGGTTTAACAATAGTTGGGAAATTATTTATAAACTTTCGGTAAAAATTTGAGAAACCGATAAATCTTTGTAAAGCCTTTACAGTAGTTGGAACTGGCCAATTAAGTATAGAAGTTACCTTTTCTGGGTCCATTTGTATCTTATTCGGTGTAATGATATAACCTAAAAAATTTATCTCCTGAACATGGAAAGAACATTTTTCCATTTTAGCATACAATTTATGTTCCTTTAACCTAGTGAGCACCCAGCATACATGTTTTACATGCTCATCCAAATTCTTAGAATAAATGAGTATGTCATCTAAGTATATTATAACGCATACATCAGTTAGATCACGGAAGATTTCATTAATGAAATGTTGGAAGGTTGCTGGTGCGTTACTTAACCCAAATGGCATTACATTGTATTGATAAAGGCCATATCTTGTTCGGAAAGCAGTTTTCCATTCATCACCTTTTTTGATTCTTATAAGATTATAAGCCCCTTTTAAATCTAGTTTGGAATAAATGGTGGCTCCATGTAACCGTTCAAGGAGTTCCGGTATTAGTGGAAGGGGGTATCTGTTTTTTACCGTTATGTTGTTTAGAGCTCTATAATCTATGATTGGACGTATAGTACCGTCCTTGTTTCTAACTAGAAACATACCTGCTGCTGCAGGAGAGGTTGAATGAGAGATGAACCCTTTACGTAGGTTCTCATCTAGATATGATCTTACGAAAGTTAATTCGTTTTGAGAAAGGGGATATATCTTTCCGTGAGGTATCTGACTGCCAGGTATTAAATCAATTGGGCAGTCAAATTCCCTATGTGGAGGTAGACTCTCTGCCTCTTTCATGTCGAAAACCTCTGCCAGATCCTGATAAGGTCTGGGTAGAGCATTCTCCAATGAAGCTAGAATACAATGTGGATAGCATGTCTTTAAACAGTATGGAGAATTTAGCTTTAATTCATTTACCGTCCAGTCAATGCTGGGATTATGTTTTTGTAGCCATATGTAACCAAGAATAAAAGTGTGTAATGAAATGGGAATAAGATCAAATGTGATATACTCAGTATGCCCATCTTTTGTAGTTATGAGTAGTGGAATAGTGTGATGGGTGATCGGTCCATGTTGTGTAAGTGAACCATCTTTCAATTTAACAAAAACAGGTTTTGCTTTGCACACAATCGGAATTTTATTATTTTTAACAAAAGTTGTATCAATATAGTTTCCTGATGCCCCTGAATCAATCAAGGCTTTGGATTGGATGTTTTTCTGATCCCACTGTAATGAGAAATATAAAGTCATTTGGGTATCTAATGTTAAATTGTATAATTGAATTTTTTGAAAATGCTTACCCTTCTTTTGTTTGAGAAGTAGAGGGCATGTAGCAACTGTATGCTCCTTGTGAGCGCAATAGAGACACAATTTCTCTAGTCTTCTCCTGGATTTCTCCTCTGGAGTGAGAGGGCCTTTGATGACTCCTATTTCCATGGGAGTACTGGAGACAGAAGGTTTTTCATATGAAGGAGAGTAGACAGGGTATCTTTTAGGTGTGGTCTCATAACCGGCTCTTTCTGCTTTTCTTTCGCGGAGTCTGCGGTCCAACGTAGTACTCAGCTTTATAAGAGCTGATAGAGTATCAGGGATCTCTAAACGTGAGAGTTCATCCTTTAATCCTTCCGAGAGTCCCAAACGAAACTGATTTCTGAGGCTGATTTCGTTCCATTGTGAATCATTTGACCACATCTGAAATTCGGTTATATATTCCTCAACCGTGCGTTTCCCTTGTTTTAGTGAGCGTAGCTTGGTTTCTGCAGTAATTTGTGTGTTTGAATCTTCATATAAATTTGCCATAGCAAAAAAGAAATCCTGTAATGAGTCTAGAATGGGATTGTTATTTTCAAAAAACCTGTTAGCCCAAGTTCTGGGTTCTCCTTGTAAAAAAGAGATAGTTGTACACACTTTAATTCTTTCTGAATGGTACGTGCGGGGCCTTAAGGAAAAAAGCAGATGACATGCATTTTTAAAATCCCTAAACTCATTACGTTTTCCAGAAAATGGTTGTGGATATTGAATATGTGGTTCTGGATATTCTGTGGTTTTTGTAGGAAAGCATTCTTTTATTAAAGCTTTTAGGGCAACCATTTCAGCTTGTACTTCTGTTAAACCTTTATTTAAGTAATCAAGTTTTTGGTAGACATTGGTTAATTCAGGTTTTAACTCCTGAGGATTCATTTTGCAGGTAATAAAGAATTATCCCTGATGACTACTTCCTATGTCTTTTACTGGCCTGAAAATTATGTTATGTTATGTCTTACATTAAAGACTTTGTTAATAAGATTCTGTAACTTGATATGAAATAAAGGTAGTGTTGCTCTTTTATGATCTAAGCAGAAAATAAAGTTTTAAATTATCTGCATAGGCAATGTGAGCAAATTATTATAAAATCTTATTACAGACCATAAGTATAAGTTCAGATTGGAGTTTGAATCTGTATAGGTAGAATGCTTGTGCAGAAAAGCATATGTTAATCTCAGGAACAGAGTCAAAGATTAAGGTATTCCACTTCCTGTCTTCACGCACGCACACACACACACACACAAACTAAAATATATACAGATCCAGTCAAATCACTCAATCCAAGTAATACAGTATATGTAAGGTAAATCTTTAAAAAGAATTATAGCAAGCTGTGATACGATACTGAGATTGGTAACAGGTACTGCTGTATGAGAGATAATGGAAGTTCAAAGCAGATCCGGTCTTATGAACTAAATATGCGTATTGACAGAGGTAAGTATGACAAGCATAGATATATAAATGTTCCCAGTTGTTAACTTGTATTGTATACGATACCCAATAACTTTGAAGAGGAGCCCTGAGAGTTCACAGCCGTTTGCGGTCAGAGGCTGTGTGTGTGTGCGGCTTAGTTCCGGGACGCGAAGGAAGAAGATCCGGCGGAGTAGTGATAAGGTTCAAAAATAGATAGTTCAGAAAGAACTGTAGTTGAATCCAATGAATCCTTAGAGTTACAAGTTATGAACTTGTCGATGTATGACCTGAAGGATGCAGACTAGTAACTAACAAGTGTTAGCAAACAAGACACTTCAATTTTCAGGCAAGGAATGATAGTAAATGCCGCCTTATAAAGGGAGGAGAATAAGCTGGGAGGGGATAGCCCTTAAAGGGATATCACAGGCACACACACACAAAAACACTCAGACACACACACATACAAAATATGTAAACGGCACTGCATTAATTATAAAGTGCATGCCTAGAGCTGCTCCCTGACTCAGCAGAGCATCAAATGAAAGATAAACAGTGCACTCTAAAAATAAATCACTAAAGAAAAGGTTTATGTGCACAAACTATGAAAATTCTGCTCTCTGACTCTGTTTCAATTCTGTCAGTGCACAACCCCAGGCCGCGTGCCTTCCGCTTCTTATGGCCAATCACCTCTGCACTCTGCCCACCCACAGACCCCCACCTGCCCTCCCCTCCTACCTCTTCAGTGTGCACTTAGTGTACTGTAACCGGTCTGGTGGGCATCATACGTGGCTCCTTCACTTTAGAGACAGTGTCAGACAGTCATGCAGTCAGGTGCCAGGCATCCCCCTCACGATTTCCCGGTTCCCGTTTAGAGAGACAGCACAGCAGTAAGTTACTCCACTGCTCCACACATCACTGAGCAGTGAGCACAGATAGGCAGACAGGTTTAGGCTAGCAGAGCAACTTCGCAAGCCCCACGGCACGCCCACAACATTCATAGTGAAATTGGGCAGGGGAGGAGCAAAGTACAAACAAGCAAAAGCAGCCGGGAAAACTATTTGTGGAAATTGCAGCGCTGGCTCAATGGTCCAAAAAAATGAAGTGTGTCTACAACTTCCCCAGTCCCACTAATGTTCACAAATGCTGGCCTCTCTAATAAAAAAAATTGTTGCCTTTCTACATTGAATTTCAATAACATTTTAAAAAAAAAAAATAATTTTTTTTTCTGGTGGTGTCACCCCCTGGAGGGTGTCACCCAGGTGCGGCCCACACCCCCTAGTGACGCCACTGCAAATGACACTGATCAACTGATCAAAAGTTTACATACCCTGGTGATTTTGGCCTGATAACATGCACACAAGTTGATACAAAGGGGTTTAAATGGCTATCATCCTCACCTGTGAAATGACAATCCTCACCTGTGATCTGTTTGCTTGTAATTAGTGTGTGTGTATAAAAGGTCAATGAGTTTCTGGACTCCTGACAGACCCTTGCATCTTTCATCCAGTGCTGCACTGACGATTCTGGATTCTGAGTCATGGGGAAAGCAAAAGAATTGTCAAAGGATCTGCGGGAAAAGGTAGTTGAACTGTATAAAACAGAAAAGGGACTGTATAAAACAGAAAAGGGATATAAAAAGATTTGAGAATGCAAATCAGCAGTGTTCAAATTCTAATAAAGAAGTGGAAAATGAGGGGTTCTGTTGAAACTAAACCACGGTCAGGTAGACCAACTAAAATTTCAGCCACAACTGCCAGGAAAATTGTTTGGGATGCAAAGACAAACCCACAAATAACTTCAGGTGAAATACAGGACATGTGGTGTGGCTGTTTCAAGATGCACAATAAGGAGGCACTTGAAGAAAGATGGGCTGCATGGTCGAGTCGCCAGAAGAAAGCCATTGCTACGCAAATGCCACAAAGTATCCCGCTTACAATACGCCTCAAACCTTCTGGCACAAAGTCATTTGGAGTGATGAGATCAAAATTGAGCTTTTTGGCCACAACCATAAACGCTACATTTGGAGAGGAGTCAACGAGGCCTATGATGAAAGGTACACCATTCCTACTATGAAACACGGAGGCGGATCGCTGATGTTTTGGGGATGTGTGAGCTACAAAAGCACAGGAAATTTGGTCATAATTGATGGCAAGATGAATGCAGTATGTTATCAAACAGAACTCCTCATTTTCCACTTCTTGATTAGAGTTTGAACACTGCTGATTTGCATTCTCAATTCATTGGATATCTTTTTATATCCCTTTCCTGTTTTATACAGTTCAACAACCTTTTTCCCACAGATCCTTTGACAATTCTTTTTCTTTCTCCATGACTCAGAATCCAGAAACGTCAGTGCAGCACTGGATGAAAGATGCAAGGGTCTGTCAGGAGTCCAGAAACTCATTGACCTTTTATACACACACACTAATTACAAGCAAAAAGATCACAGGTGAGGATGGTTACCTTTAATAGCCATTCAAACCCCTTTGTGTCAACTTGTGTGCATGTTATCAGGCCAAAATCACCAGGGTATGTAAAATTTTGATCAGTGTCATTTGGGTAGTTTCTTTTGTCATTATGATTTAAAAAGATGAAACACAGTTGACTGATAATAAATGGCTTCAGCCAAACACTAACCATGAATGAAAGAAAAGTTTTTTTGTTATCATTCATATTCTCTGAAAAATGGCCAAGAAATCATAAATTCTGCCAGGGTATGTATACTTATGAGCACAACTGTATATATAAGTGCATTTGATCCCTCTGCAATTAAGTAGATAAAAACATGCAAACACATATTTATGCAATATTCAAATTTCATAAAGTTTTTAAGTATGTGTTTACTGTAAATATTTAACATTCCAATGTTCTGTACATACCATAATATGTTCTATATATTTATAAATAGATATTCCTATATATATCTGTATATATCTATACCTATATATAATTATATATATACTGTATATATATATATATATATATATATATACAGTAGATAGATAGATATAGATATATATTGTACAAATATAAATTAGATATACGTAGAAATATTTATTTAAGAATAAATAGAACATATTATTCAATGTGCTCCATTGACTTCTTTGGGGGAATACCTGAACACGCACACGATATTGTAAGTTCGGCTTTTTGGGCTCATTAGGTTACCGCGCAAACAAAAACAGTTTACTTTTAACTCATTACTAGCAGAACCTGATGTGCCCAAAAAGCTTACTTCTAGCGCAGCTAACGCTCGAGTGGGAGTGTTAATTAGTGATCCACTTGTAATCTGGCCCAATATGTAGAAAACAACCAACTCTACCTCTCTGCATTGTTGCTATTCTGTTGAAATAATTTTTTACATGGAGTATCTTTAAGTACATGTATAACTTTAAAAGTTCTGCATCTGTGGCAGAATAAAAAGACTGTCATCAAAGCATAAACTCAGTCCCTGGAAGGTAGAATCAAGATAGGTGGAATCTATATTTTTTTGAATACATTGATAAGCAACTCAGGCCTCACTTTTCAACCATGAGTTACTTATCATCATATTAAAAAAATACAGCTAGATTACGAGTTTTAAGCGATATAGAGAAATTAATGAACGCAACAAAAGTTACGTTATTTAATTTTCTATAGCGCTGCTATTACAATTTCTCAAACATACGCCTTTTGCGTGTGATATGGTTGCGTTGAGCTCCATACCGCACACAATCAGAGCGCTGCTGAGACGTGCTCGTGCACGATTTCCCCATAGACATCAATGGGGAGAGCCAGCCAGCAAAAAAAAAACCAACTAACACTTGCGATCGCGAAAAAAAAGTTCCCGTAATGCATCCCCATTGATGTCTATGGGGAAATAAAAATACAGTTTAAACCTAACACCCTAACATAAACCCTACGTCTAAACATCCCTAATCTGCTGCCCCTGACATCACTGACACCTGCCTACAGTTATTAACCCCTAATCTGCCGCTCCCAATATCGCCGATACCTAAATAAAATTATTAACACCTAATCTGCCGCTCCCGATATTTCTGCCACTATACTACATTTATTAACCCCTAAACCACCAGCCCCCCACATCTCAACAAGCTAAATTAAACTATATTAACCCCTAAACCTAAACCTAACCCTAACACCCCCTAACTTTAACATAATACAAATATAGGTAATTAAATTTACAATTATTAACTAAATAATTCCTATTTAAAACTAAATACATACTTACCTATGAAATAAAACCTACACTTATTAACTAAATAAACCTATTGACCCCTAAACAGCCAGCCCCCACACGCAACAAGCTAAATTAAACTATATTAACTCCTAAACCTAACCCTAAACCTAACGCCCCCTAACTTTAACATAATTAAATTAGATCTAAATTAAATTTACAATTATTAACTAAATAATTCCTATTTAAAACTAAATACATACTTACCTGTGAAATAAAACCTAAGCTAGCTACAATATAACTAATAGTTACATTGTAGCTAGCTTAGGTTTTATTTTTATTTCACAGGTAAGTTTGTATTTATTTTAACTAGGTAGACTAGTTAGTAAATAGTTATTAACTATTTACTAACTGCCTAGTTAAAATAAATACAAACTTATCTGTGAAATAAAACCTAACCTACCTTACACTAAAACCTAACATTACCAAAAATAAAAAACCTTCCATTACAAAAATAAAAAAAACTATCATTACAAAAACAAATGATAGTTATTAAAAAAAAAAAAAACACCCCAAAAAACCCTACTCTAGAATAAACTACCAAGGGCCCTTAAAGGGGCCTTTTGGGGGGCCCTTAAAAAGGCCTTTTGTAGGGCATTGCCCTGAGATAACCAGCTCTTTTACTTTAAAAAGAATACAAACACCCCATAACACTATACAAACCCCCACCCCCCAAACTACCAAGGGCCCTTAAAAGGGCCTTTTGGGGGGCCCTTAAAAGGGCCTTTTGTAGGGCATTGCCTTGAGAAAACCAGCTCTTTTACTTTAAAAAGAATACAAACACCCCCTAACACTATACAAACCCCCACCCCCCAAACTACCAAGGGCTTGGGGGGCCCTTAAAAGGGCCTTTTGTAGGGCATTGCCCTGAGATAACCAGCTCTTTTACTATAAAAAAACACCCCCTAAAATATACATTACACAGAATAGCAAATTATCAAAAATAAAAAAGAATTACACCTAATCTAATAGCCCTATCAAAAATAAAAAGCCCACCCAAAATAAAAAAATGTGCAATAGAGCATACAATAGGGTGCGCTTGAAACTGAATATAACAGCAAGATGAAATACTAATGTTAAACAAAACTAGAAAAAATCATTAAAGATATCCAAACATAAAACACAATATATGTGTGTGAAAAAATCTTTAAAAAAAAGGATTGTTCAAATGGTGAAAAAAACAAGTGTTCGGAAAATAAGTGTTCCAGAAATCAATTTGAGAAAATGCAAAAAATGCAAAAACAGGGGGTTCAAAATGAAGGCGGCTCCTCTTCAAACCGGTGGTAAGTTGGATAATCTAAAAGGTGAAGACAGAAAAAAGAGAGTGCCTCATGGTGTGATATCGTACATACAAGATGTGAAAGCCAAACAAAACAACAGGTGTTGAACAGGTACTCACAAACAAGTTGGCACTTAAGAACAAGTGCATACGAGCAGGCTGACCTTTTACAGCAGTCAGTATGCTGTGGGGTTATGTCTTGTCAGTGACACGCCAAACAATAAGCAGGCTGGTCTTGATAGCCGCACTAATGGAAGCTTCCCCTGCAGTCAGCATGTACAGGTCAGGCGGTCATCCTAACAGGAAATCCAGCAGGCTGCACACTGGCGTTATGCAAAGCCTGGATAAAAGTGGTCCGTAGTGTCTTTTAATTGCCAGTATTAAAAATAACCAATGATTACTTAGAAGGTTACAAATGTATATAAAATGTAACAAGTTCAGATATATTGGATAAAAGGGGTATCTATTGGAGCAATACAACGCGTTTCTCGGCCGTTAAGCTCTTGGCCGTTTCATCAGGTAGTATAACAAGTTTGGACGGGAATTCCGCCAGTTAAAATGTTGCAATACATCTGATACATGACATTAACGTTAAAAAGGAAAAGCGCATACGTAAGTCTATGAAAACATATAAAAACAATTAGTCTGTAAAATGTAAATAAAAAACAAGTACGTACAGTTGTTAAAAAATAACAACGCTAAAAGGATCTATAAGATAGTAAAGCAAAAATAACGATTGTTATGTTGAGAACAGAACTAAAAAAAGAAATCGCTGTAACTGATATATAAGTTACGTAGGATAATGATACCAAAAAATATGTGCATGATATATAGCGAAACCCATTCAAACTCACGTAGTCTATTTACAAAGAATGCATATTACAGCATTATAGAGCATAGGACTAGAAAAAAATCAGGAGGAGCCTTACCTCTTTCTGTAATAGCGGAGCATATGAACACTGCTAAATGTATTGAATAAATATAATGTGAAAGAATGACAGTGTGTGTATATGATGTGAAGTGCAAAAACTATGGGGGCAAAAATGTAAAGAAAAAAACCAATAATGAAGATTGGCAAAAATATCAATCTGAATAGACTGCTGAACAGAATGTACAATAGAGAAAATGAACAATATTGGATCTGAGGAGTGTGAGAGAGTAACAACATGTGTATTAATGTTGATTATTGTTTGACGAAACCAATAGAATAAAAAATAATAAGATACTGGAAAAATAGTTAATCCCAAAATGACTGACATAAAAAAACGATATGTGAGGAATATGTAAATATAAAAAACATTCAATTAAATGCAGCCAGATCATGATTAGAATTTAAACCTGATGGCCATAGAGTATTAAGTTTGTGAATCCAGAAGGTTTCACGTTGTCTGTGCTTGATGATTCTGTTATAATCTGTAGACGGTGGAATAAAATCTATGGGCTAGAACTTAAAAATGTCATGGTTGTCATTATGTTTGTTAATGTTCTGGGACACTGTTAGATTTTTTTCTTTTTGCAATTTTTGCAATTACGCCAGTGTTCACCCCAGCGTACTCTGGCTTTTCTAGAGGTACGCCCCACGTTCTGTACCCCACACAAACATTCCAAAACATAAACAATAAAACTTGAATTGCAATTAAAGAATTTTTTGATAGGAAAATTTTCTCCAGTGGAAAAAGATGAAAAAGTTTTTTTGTCGGACAGTATATATTTGCATGTATTGCATCCTTTTTTTCCACATTTGAAAATCCCTGTCTGACTGAGAAAGGTAGTTTTTCTTTCTTTATTTTTTTGGGGGGAGGATTAAAATTTACGTTTCACTCTTTTACTGGGAGCTAGCTTACCTCTGAGAGTTGGAGCTCTGGTATAAACTATTCTTGTATGTTTTCCTACTATAGTTTTTAGAACTGGGTCTTTGAGAATAATGTGCCAATGTTTGCTTAGAATCTGTCTAATTTGTTTATAGTTGCTGTTATATTGAGTGATAAACATAGGATCAGTGGAAAAAGAGCCATCCCTCTCTTTCTTTTTTATGTTATTTTTGTTAAGTAAAGTGTTTCTATCCAAAAGTCTGGATTTGTTCCTGCAGATATTTAGTAGATCTCTAGGATATCCCTTGTCAATAAATCTATCATAGATTATATGACTCTGGGAATCAAAGGTTTCAAGATCTGAGCAATTACGCCTAATTCTTTCGAATTGGCTATAGGGTATGTTTGACAACCAACTTTTATGGTGGTTGCTCGTAAAGTTCAAGTAGCTATTGCTATCGACTTTTTTAAAAAAGGTTTTGGAACATAAATTGCCTGCTTGGTCCCAACTGAGTGTGAGATCTGAATAGTCTATGGACTGTTCATTACTAATAGCTGTAAAGGATAAGCCAAAATCATTCTGATTAAGAGACAAAGCAAAAGTGAGGGCAGCCGACATTTCGCCCTTCCAAATAAAGATGAGATCATCTATGTAGCGGCCATAGAACACCAGATTCGCCCCAGCTGAGGAATTATAGATGTAGGTTTCCTCAAAAATGCCCATAAAAATATTGGCAAAGCTGGGGGCGAATCTGGTGCCCATGGCCGTACCTTTGATTTGTAGGTAATAAACATCCTGATATAAAAAGTAATTATGCTGTAAAATGTATTTTATGCATTCAACAATATATTCCTTCTAGAAAATCGGCATATAGTCATCTTGATTAAGAATTGTGGATATTGCCTGTAGGCCTAGATCATGAGAAATATTTGAATATAAAGAGCCCACATCACATGTAATCCATATGAGATCACCGCTATTTTTGTAGCCTTTAATTTTGTTTAATAAGTCAGTACTATCCTTAATATATGATTTTAGCCCTACCACATATTTCTGTAACAAAAAATCTATATAATATGATAAATTATAAGTGAGATTGTCAATACCAGCAATGATTGGGCGTCCGGGTGGATGGTCTAAACTTTTGGGGATTTTTGGCAAATGGTAGTAATTGGCTATGCTGGGATTGCTGACTCTCAGAAAATTTATTTAATCTTTATTCAAAATGAGAAGACTAGAGCCTTTTTCAATTAGTTTCTGATAGTTGTTAAGAAAAGCATTTGTGGGATCTGACGTAAGAATTCTATAGTAGTTTGTATCATTAAGTATTCTTTCTGCTTCCCTGATATAGTCGTTAAGATTTTGTATCACTATCCCTCCACCCTTATCCGCATCACAAATAATAATGTTGGGATTGTTAGTAAGAGATGAGATGGCTCTCTTTTCACTGAGTTTTTTATAAAAGTTATTTCCACAAATTTTCAAAGTAATTTTTTCTAGATCATCTAACACTAAGTTTTGATATATCTCAACATATTGACTAGATCCTAATGGGGGGGGGAAAAGATGATTTGGTTTTGACATTTGTATGAATAACATCTTCAAATAAATAAGCCATGAGATTGTCTATGGTACCTTGTGTGGTGGATATGTCAGTACCTCTATTCATGGTATCTGTGAGGATACATAAGGTTTTTTCTTCCCAAAGATTTAGTTTTTTTAGATTTTTCTGAGCAAAATATTTTTGTAAAGATAACTTTCTTGTGAAACGATTTAAATCCACAAAAAGATTGAAAATGTTATGCGGATTTGGCAGACAAAAGGAGAGGCCTTTATTAAAGATCCTTTTTTCCTTTACAGATAAAATATGTGTAGACAAATTAAAGATACCTTTATCTAATTTGTCTGATTTTTCTTTCTTGGTGGTAAGGCCTCGGCCTTTTGAGCCTCTTGGTCTATATAAAGAGGTCTTTTTTTGTGATTTTGTTCTTCTATAGGGATTCTGCAGTACTGTGGAGCAGTTTCTAAAAAAGAAGAAGATGAGGGTGTAGGATTGGTTCTAGACATGTGTTCTGAAAAAACATTATCCTCTGAAACAGAGGACAAAGGTTGAAAACGATTAGGCTGTGGGTGATGATTGTGGTTCTCTCTAGAAGTGGTATCTTTATATATGTGGTGATTAGAATGTTGTGGTGATCTGTATTTGTAGTGAGAAGAATGTTGGGCATGGTGATTTTCAGAATGATTAAAAGAATTATGTCTAAAATTTTCTTTGTGATGTTTTTTGTTCTCTGAAATATTGTTAGTATTCATACCTCTATTTGCAGTTTCGTGGTTTCTATATTGATATCTGTATGGAGAATTATACTGATTAGGATATTGATGTCTATGAGATGTCTCATACTGATTGAAGTGTTGGCTCCTTTGTTGATTTCTATATTGATATGATTGTGCAGTTTGTTGTTGTTGATTTCTATATTGGTATGATTGCGTAGTTGGATGATATGTATTATGTTTATGATTGTTCTTATAGTGCCTAGTTCTGGATTTGTGATGTACAGTCGTCCAATTTTCATTTGAGTCTGGTGTATCATAGACATACGATAAACTGTTAGTGGTTTGTTGATCAGTATGTCTATAGTTGTTCAAATTATTTGCTTCAAGAGTTTTAGGTGTGCAATTGTAACTGTAAACCTGATCCTTCAAATAGTCATCATTATCTGTTTCTAATTTCTTATTTTTTGATAAGACAAGCTCCTCCTAAAATTTGTCAGTCCGTTCGTACATACTTTTTAAAAAACGCTCATAATCAGAGTTGTCAATAAATTTAACTTGAATTCTGCTTGAATTTTTTCTATATTTTCACTACACTGATCTGATAAAGCCTATCTATGTTCAATGAGAGCCTTCATCAGATCAGTGGAGCAATCGTTAAGTATTTTATACCATTTATCTAAGAGGTGTGTGTTATCTTTAAAAGAACAATGTTTAAGAATATGTAACCCTCTGGGAATCTGTTTTAATTCAATATATTTTTTCTAGAGTGGTCAAATCCCACCAATGCCGATGTTCTTTTAGAATTTCTTCTTCTAAAGAGTGAAATAGATCTTTCATGCATTTTGTAAGATCTGGATCTGAATGTGTGAAATTTACAGCTGGTTTGCCTAATAGGCTGTAAAATGACCTGATTTTGTTTTTATCCTCTTTAGACTGCATACTAGTGGTAAAAAGGTGAGACGAATCACTTCACTTCTATATGTGAACCAGACAATAATGTGTTTAGAAACTATATGCAATAGAGCATACAATAGGGTGCGCTTGAAACTGAATATAACAGCAAGAGGTAATACTAATGTTAAACAAAACTAGAAAAAATCATTAAAGATATCCAAACATAAAACACAATATATGCAAAGGGTACATAGTGCAAATATAACCATGTAGTGCTGATAAAATACACTGTGTGCACAAATACAAGTGTAGATAAATAACATACAACGTGTAAAAGAACAAAACAGAAATGTCCGGTATTGTAACCTGGGTATACGGTGTGTGAAAAAAATCTTTTAAAAAAAGAATTGTTCAAATGGTGAAAAAAACAAGTGTTCGGAAAATAAGTGTTCCAAAAATCAATTTGAGAAAATGCAAAAGATGCAAAAACAGGGGGTTCAAAATGAAGGGGGCTCCTCTTCAAACCGGTGGTAAGTCGGATAATCTAAAAGGTGAAGACAGAAAAAAGAGAGCGCCTCATGGTGTGATATCGTACATACAAGATGTGAAAGTCAAATGAAACAACAGGTGTTCAACAGGTACTCACAAACAAGTTGGCACTTAAGAACAAGTGCATACGAGCAGGCTGACCTTTTGTTTTTTGTTTGTGAGTACCTGTCCAACACCTGTTGTGTCGTTTGGCTTTCACATCTTGTATCTACGATATCACACCATTAGGCGCTCTCTTTTTTCTGTCTTCACCAAAATAAAAAAAACCTAGCCTACAATAAACTACCAATGGCCCTTAAAACGGCCTTTTTTGGGGCATTGCCCCAAAGATATCAGCTATTTTACCTGTAAAATAAATACAAACACCCCCCAACAGTAAAACCCACCACCCCCACAACCAACCCCCCCGAATAAAAACCCTAACTCTAAAATAACCTAAGCTAACCATTGCCCTGAAAAGGGCATTTGTATGGGCATTACCCTTAAAAGGGTATTTAGCTCTTTTACTGCCTAGACCCTAAACTAAAAAAAAAAACAACCAAAAAACCCTTAAAAAAACCTAACACTAACCCCAAGACGAGCCACTTACAGTTGTTGAAGTCCCGCTTGAAGGATCCATCCAGCCAGCAAAGTCCTCATCCATGCAGCAAGAAGTCTTCATCCAGACGGCCTCTTCTATCTTCATCCAGCCGGTGAAGTCCTCATCCATGCGGCAAGAAGTCTTCATCTAGGCGGCCTCTTCGATCTTTATCCAGCTGGCGCGGAGCGGGTCCATCCTGAAGACATCCGACATAGAGCTCCTCTTCTTACGGTCACTGCTGTAAACTGAATCTTCAATGCAAGGGACGCGATTCAAGATGGCGTCCCTTGCATTCCTATTGGCTGAAAGATTCAAATCAGCCAATAGGATTTAAGCAGCTCTCATTCTATTAACGCTTACAAGCCGCAACACAAAACATGTAATCTAGCTGATAAGTAATTACAGATTTAATTTTTGATAATATAAGGAGCATTGCCCCCCCTTCCAATCCCTTAGAAGTGACCCACCCATTGTCATGCTGTGTACTTGTTTTCTAGCAGCTGCTTGTTGCGTCACATTATTTTTGAACGTCATGTCTATTTACATTATTTTTGGTACTGCCACAGGGTTGGAGTCATTGTTTGTGGGCGTAGCTTTAAGATATATTTTTTCCTCCTCTTGTGCTTCAAATTGACATGCACTGCTTCCGTTTTTGATTGTTTGTTGAATAGTGTTCCTGGGTGCGCTTATGTGGTTTTCTGATTACTTTTTGAACACTGATACTTTTTTACACTGCCATTTTTTAATTTCCTGAAGTTTTTCATTTTTGCTGAATTGCTAGAGTGTTGCTGAACTCTCTGCCAGTCCTTACTACGTCTCTGCCTAACAATTCTGCTTTGTTGTAAGTTGTCGAACCACTGCCTGTTTTGGACCTCACCTTGCCTGAAACCTGGTACTTCTTTGCCTTATCTGTTGCTGACCATGATTGTATGACCACAAGCTGCTCTTCTTTTTTTTTAGGTCACATCCTGGACTTAATTTTGTAATTTAAGTCAGTGTTTTCATAAACATCGCTCTGCCTTAGGGTTATCTCAGGTGATTCCCCACCTGGCTTTTTCTAAGCCATTCCACTTAATTAGAAGAGCTACTTTTTGAATAATTAAAGCTGTGCAATTTTATAAATGAAAAAAAAAAAGTACATGTAATGGTTGTAATGTGCTAGAGCATTTGAATATTGTTCTACTGCTTTCATATAACTATGTGTTTAAAGGGATGATAAACAGTCTGTTTCATTGCTGTAATAAAAAAGCACTAAGCAGTGTTTTATAGTTAATAGAAATATTGTGTATTTTTCTTCATTTAAAAAAAAAGGATTTTACTTGTTATTTTAATTTTTAACTTCATTTGTGCAGTGTTAATTACTTCCTGTCACAGCCCTACAAGGAGGCCATAGTCTCTACATTAAGGCTTATCTAGCTTGATAGCATAAATCTTCTAGACTAACATGAGTTTACTATTTAGATAATGCTAGAGAGACAGCAAGTCTGTTTTTGTCGTGCTCAGTAGAGGCAGATTGCAACTTAAGTTCAAAACATTTCAAGAGGCCTATTAATTAAAGGTCTGTCGGACCTGATCTGACAGTGCGGATCAGGCCCGACAGACCTCGCTGAATGCGGAGAGCAATACGCTCTCCGTATTCAGCATTGCACCAGCAGCTCTTGTGAGCTTCTGGTGCAACACCGCCCCCTGCAGATTTGCAGCCAATCTCGGGGGGTGTCAATCAACCAGATCGTACTCGATCGGGTTGAATTGTGGCGATCTCTGTCCCCCTGCTCAGAGCAGGCGGACAGGTTATGGAGCAGCGGTCTTTAGACCGCTGCTACATAACTACTGTTTTTGGCGAGCCGGCAGGGCCAGAAACACAGACCCTCAAGCCCCATTTGGACCTTGATAAATGGGCCTCCAAGTCTCTTATTTACCTGAGAGCAGGGGCTACAATGAACAAATGAAGTTAAAAATTAAAATAACTATTGGCTGTTACAATCAGCCAATAGGATTGAGCTTTCATCCTATTGGCTGATCCAATCAGCCAATAGGATTGAGCTCGCATTCTATTGGTTGATTGGAATAGCCAATAGGATGAAAGCTTAATCCTATTGGCTGATTGCAACAGCCAATAGGTTTTTTCCACCTTAATTCCTATTGGCTGATAGAATTCTATCAGCCAATCAGAATGTAAGGGATGCCATCTTGGATGACGTAATTTAAAGGGAAACTTCATTCTGCAACAGACATCAGAAGAAAAGGATGCTCCACGCCGGATGTCTTGAAGATGGAGCCGCTCCGCGCCGGATGGATGAAGATAGAAGATGCCGTCTGGATGAAGACTTCTGCCAGCTTGGATGAAGACTTCGTCCCGCTTGGATGAAGACTTCTGCCGGCTTCGCTGAGGCTTCTGCCGCTTGGATGAGGATGGATGTCCGGTCTTCAAAAACTGTAAGTGGATCTTCGGGGGTTAGTGTTAGGTTTTTTTAAGGGTTTATTGAGTGGGTTTTATTTTTAGGTTAGGGACTTTGGGCTGAAAAATAGCTAAATGCCTTTTTAAGGGCAATGCCCATCCAAATGCCTTTTTCAGGGCAATGGGGAGCTTAGCGGCTAGATTTGGAGTTTTGTCGGTAACGACCCGAAAAACTAACGCCGGCTTTTTTCTGGCCGCACCATAAAAATAACTCTGGTATTGAGAGTCCACAGAATGGCTGCGTTAGACTCCAAAAAAGGAGCGTAGAGCATTTTTGACGCAGCTTCAACTCTCGATACCAGAGTTGCTTACGCAAGCGGCCAGCCTCAAAAACGTGCTCGTGCACGATTCCCCCATAGGAAACAATGGAGCTGTTTGAGCTGAAAAAAAAAAAAACACCTGCAAAAAAGCCGCGTTCAGCTCCTAACGCAGCCCCATTGTTTTCTATGCGGTAACCCTTCCTACGTCTGCACTTAACACTCTAACATGTACCCCGAGTCTAAACACCCCTAACCTTACACTTATTAACCCTTAATCTGCCGCCCCCGCTATCGCTGACCCCTGCATATTATTATTAACCCCTAATCTGCCGCTCCGTAAACCGCCGCTACTTACATTATCCCTATGTACCCTTAATCTGCTTCCCTAACATCGCCGACCCCTATATTATATTTATTAACCCCTAATCTGCCCCCCACAACGTCGCCTCCACCTGCCTACACTTATTAACCCCTAATCTGCCGAGCGGACCTGAGCGCTACTATAATAAAGTTATTAACCCCTAATCCGCCTCACTAACCCTATAATAAATAGTATTAACCCCTAATCTGCCCTCCCTAACATCGCCGACACCTAACTTCAATTATTAACCCCTAATCTGCCGACTGGAGCTCACCGCTACTCTAATAAATGTATTAACCCCTAAAGCTAAGTCTAACCCTAACACTAACACCCCACTAAGTTAAATATAATTTACATCTAACGAAATTAATTAACTCTTATTAAATAAATTATTCCTATTTAAAGATAAATACTTACCTGTAAAATAAATCCTAATATAGCTACAATATAAATTATAATTATATTATAGCTATTTTAGGATTAATATTTATTTTACAGGTAACTTTGTATTTATTTTAACCAGGTACAATAGCTATTAAATAGTTAAGAAATATTTAATAGCTAAAATAGTTAAAATAATTACAAAATTACCTGTAAAATAAATACTAACCTAAGTTACAATTAAACCTAACACTACACTATCAATAAATTAATTAAATAAACTACCTACAATTACCTACAATTAACCTAACACTACACTATCAATAAATTAATTAATTAAATACAATTCCTACAAATAAATACAATTAAATAAACTAGCTAAAGTACAAAAAATAAAAAAGAACTAAGTTACAAAAAATAAAAAAAATATTTACAAACATAAGAAAAATATTACAACAATTTTAAACTAATTACACCTACTCTAAGCCCCCTAATAAAATAACAAAGCCCCCCAAAATAAAAAAATGCCCTACCCTATTCTAAATTACTAAAGTTCAAAGCTCTTTAACCTTACCAGCCCTGAACAGGGCCCTTTGCGGGGCATGCCCCAAGAAGTTCAGCTCTTTTGCCTGTAAAAAAAAACATACAATACCCCCCCCCAACATTACAACCCACCACCCACATACCCCTAATCTAACCCAAACCCCCCTTAAATAAACCTAACACTAAGCCCCTGAAGATCTTCCTACCTTATCTTCACCCTGCCAGGTTCACCGATCCGTCCTGAAGAGCTCCTCCGATGTCCTGATCCAAGCCCAAGCGGGGGGCTGAAGAGGTCCATGATCCGGCTGAAGTCTTCATCCAAGCGGGAGCTGAAGAGGTCCATGATCCGGATGAAGTCTTCATCCAAGCGGGAGCTGAAG